>NC_054562.1:3855695-4119639 GCF_017654505.1 Polyodon spathula | reverse complement strand
CTCTCTGTGCTTTACAATGCTTCCCTATGCTTTACCAGAACTCTCAGTGCTTTACAATGCTTCCCTATGCTTTACCACACCTCTATGTACTGTACAATGCTTCCCTATGCTTTACCAGACCTCTCTGTGCTTTACAATGCTTCCCTATGCTTTACCAGACCTCTCAGTGCTTTATAATGCTTTCCTATGCTTTACCAGACCTCTCTATGCTTTACAATGCTTCCCTATGCTTTACCAGACCTCTCTGTGCTTTACAATGCTTCCCTATGCTTTACCATACCTCTCTGTGCTGTACAATGCTTGTCTATGCTTTCCCACGGTATCACTGTTTGCTTTGCAATGCTTGCCTGTGCTTTCTCATGCTTTCACTGTGCTGTATCGCACTGTGCTGTGCTTGTACTATGGGTCACTTTTATATTAGCACTGGGCTATGCTATTACGCTGGCATGCAACAGTAAGCGTTTTAGGGGTTAACTTGCCAGAAGGGGTACGGAGCGGTCACGGTGGGGAGGGGGGGTATGCTTAATCAGTTTAGAAGCGGAACCAAGATAAATGTTCTAGAATGTGAACTGTTTACGAAAGTGTTCTTGGAAGAAGTTCAGCACAGCTGATACAGTGAGACTAATTCATGTACTCTGCACTTTCCACTGTATTTAATGTGCTATTTCATGTATTATGTTACTATCATGTATTCTGCACTTTCCCCTGTATTTAATATACTATTCCTATATTAGCGAGATCATGTATTCTGCACTTTCATTGTAGTAATTGGATTATGCATTTTTCTAGTGGTTTTACTGTATATCATGTATGATGCATTTCTCTTTTTTTTTAAGTATTTTCTTGTTGTTACTGCATTTTGTGAAGTGCTTTGTGATGGTGCTCTGCTATGAAAGGCGCTATATAAAAAAAATTGATTGTATAGTAACTATACAGCTCCACTGGATTATTCTATTATTATTATTATTATTAGATGAATGCGTCATAATAGCGATGCAGCTAAATCGTTATGAGAATAACACGAGCTGGAGTGGCTCTGACGGGGGGGTGAACTCTGCTTCATCAACGACTGATGCTGCTGCAGAGTCTCTTCCAATAGGACCTCGCTTGTTTGACGTCTCGTCTGAACGCACACAAAACAAAACTAAACAAAAAAAGAATTTAAAAAAAAATCTAAACGAGAAAAACAAGCTTGTCAGGATTCCCGGCTCTCGCCCGTCTCAGTTGTAAAGTGACAGTGTAAAGTTTGAAAGGCTTCACTCAGGGGAGGCAGTCAGAGCTCAGGCTAGCGAAGGTTTTAATCAGCCCCGCCCTTCAAACTTTACAACTTCAGCATGCGTTTAAAAAAGTTGCTACAGAAACCAGAAAACCTTGGGGGTTTGGTTTGTGAAGCTCTTCCAGCAGCAAATGAAAATATATATAAAGTCACATTTTCTATGTATTTCTTTATGTTTAAAAGGTGCTGGTCCAGTATATGCAGCTACAGTAATGCTGATTGTGTTTTGTTTTAATCAGAGGCTGTGCTGGGATTGAACTGGGAGCCTCCTTGTATCAAGCCCCTCTCTCTAACCAATGGACCACCAAGCCTCCTAGAGCAACAGGCTGTCGATGCTGTGACGATAGCGCCGATAGAAAACAATGCAAATTAAAAGAAACTCTGAACCTGTTGGAACCAGAAGGGCGTCCAGCAGGGACCACCCCCCCGGGGGTTGGCGGGGTCCCAACAACGGAAACCGTTGGGAAGAGACGGGGGAGAGGGAAATCAAGGAGAAGAGGTAAGGAGAGAGGATGGGACGGGGGGGAAGAGAGAAGGAGGAGAAAGGAGTAGGAAGGAAAGAAAAATGAGAGTTAGAGAGGTGACGATGTGTGGCACGGTTAGTCGTTAGTAGGTTGGAGGACTTGGATGTGGTACGAAAAACGTAAATTATA
Organism: Polyodon spathula; assembly: GCF_017654505.1. Taxonomy (NCBI): domain Eukaryota; kingdom Metazoa; phylum Chordata; class Actinopteri; order Acipenseriformes; family Polyodontidae; genus Polyodon; species Polyodon spathula. Next base: position 4,117,710 of record NC_054562.1, on the reverse strand, counting down.
AAAAAGTATATAACACAATTTTTGATGAAAGGAGAGAGAAGAGAGAGAGAGGAGAGGAGCGAGACAGAGAGAGAGAGAAAGAGAGAGAGAATAATGTAAATCAAACCGGATTTGTTCACTATTTTGCTGCCAAAAAATCGCCAGCATGCGTGCTGAAGAGTTCTGCAAGAACAATTACTGAAGAAAAAGAGAAAGAAAGAGATTAGCGTGATTACAGCACTTGCTTGCAAATCTATTCCAGAAATTATGTTGTTGGTTCTGTTGAAACATAATTAGTCCCCCTTCCCTCTCTCCTTCTCCTTCTCCCTTTCGTTCTCTTCTTCTCCCTCTCCCTCTCTCATTTGCAGTCTCTGAAATACAACCCTGTGTTGCACAGATGGTAAAACAGGCTCTTCCTGCAGAAACAGATCCTGCGGAACAAAAAAAAAAAAGGTCAGCAGTGCATCTCAGCAGTGTTTCACTGTACTCCCCTGCTCTCTGCACACACTGAACTCCCCTGCTCTCTGCACACACTGCACTCCCCTGCTCTCTGCACACACTGCACTCCCCTGCTCTCTGCACACACTGCACTCCCCTGCTCTCTGCACACACTGCACTCCCCTGCTCTCTGCACACACTGCACTCCCCTGCTCTCTGCACACACTGCACTCCCCTGCTCTCTGCACTCCCCTGCTCTCTGCACACACTGCACTCCCCTGCTCTCTGCACACACTGCACTCCCCTGCTCTCTGCACACGCTGCATTCCCTGGCTCTCTGCACTCCCCTGCTCTCTGCACTCCGCTGCTCTCCCCTGCTCTCCTGCACACACTGCACTCCCCTGCTCTCTGCACACGCCTGCTCTCTGCATTCCCTGGCTCTCTGCACTCCCCTGCTCTCTGCACACGCTGCATTCCCTGGCTCTCTGCACTCCCCTCCCCAACCTTTGCAGAATCTTCTTTTTAGAGAAAGCCCATTATTTCTGCCTATTATTATTATTATTATTATGATTATTAGATCATATTAGTCTTATAATAGAGGCTTATCCAATCGTCTCCGCAGAACTCGGTTTCGCTGGGTCCAGAGACTGCATGGGTCAACAACTGCTCATCAACTGCTGCAGAGTCTCTTCCAATAGGACCTCGCTTGTTTTGAGTCTCGTCCGAAGGACGGAGCACAAGGAGGTTCAGTGACTCACTCAGGGTCTTGCACAGCGAGTCAGTGGCTGGGATTTGAACCTCCTGGTATCAAACCCCTTTCTTTTATCACTGGACCAGCAAGCTCCCGCTGTTATCAGGGGGGGGGGGGGGTTGCAGCACCTCTCACTGCAGCCTACATGGCAGTCGAAGCTCACTGACCTCGGGGATATTAATGGGTCACCACGCGGCCAGACTGCTTCCTGTTACCAGAGACTTAACCTTGTTAAATCATGTGGCTTTTTAATGATTTAATTAGTGCTGTTTTTAAAGGGAGGGGAGGGGTGCGAAGTCATCGACCTAGACCTAAGATTTTGTCTCCTGTTTCGCAATAATATGGTATAACAGAATGCTCTCAGCTCTCTCTCTCTCTCCTCTCTCTCTCTCTCTGTTCAACAATCAGATAATTTAACGGAAGGACCATCAAAGTAGCAGAAGCAGAGATATAGAGAGGAGAGAGATCTCATATAGATTACAAGGAAGGAAGAGGGAGAAGAGAGGGAGGGGGGGGGTGTGAGTATCGTTAAACCAAGTCCTGCACAAGGGAAATGAGAGAGACAGAGGGAGAGAGAGAGACAGACAGACAGAGGAAATGACTCAGGATTTGTCACATCTCGCAGTTCATTAAAACCAAGGGCTTGATCCGTGACCGAGGGGTATTAAATGATACTCTAGAGATCTCATTGCAGCACCCAGGCCACTCGGAGCTTCTGACCCTGGGAGAGGATGCATCCTGTTAGAATCGGAACTCCAGCTCGGAACGCTCAGCGTCTCTGTGTTCTCAGAACATTCCCCCTGTCAGTCACTGTGCAGCTTTCAATCTCTCACACTGAAACAGCAGCATCAGCCCGGCTACTTCTACCAGGCTCTCTGAAGAAGGAGGGTTGGCTAATTATATACACACACACACACACACACATGCGCTCAGCAGCACCCCCAGTTCCCATCCCCACAGTGCAGAGCTTGGACCACATCCAGCTCACAAGGCTTTTAACCTGATAACCAGCATCACTTCCTGTGAGTCACTCCCGGGTGCTATGGGAAGCAGCGGGTGGGGGGTGGGGGGTCGTTTTTAATTCCCAAGCCATGAGGGATCACATCAAAGGGCTGCGTCACAGTGTGTGCGCACACAGAGGGAAGACACTGCATTCCCAGCACAGTTTTAAAATAGATTTCCTCCTCTCTCTGTCCACAAGCCCATCCCTTTATTTAGCCTCAAATTATTTTTTTGCTACACAGCGATGTGCAAATGTATTAGAACCCCCCTCCCCTTCACAAAAACCCCTCCCTACCCCCTCCCAAAAACCTCTACCCCTCCCCCAACAAGGATGAAGCCTCCCTGTGCTGTGTGAGCGATCACCTCCTGCACCTCTCGCTCTGTCAATCTAACCGACTCCGCTATGGCGAGAACGGGGCAGGAGGGGGACAGAGCACTGGGGGGAGGGTTGCACACACGCTCTCTCCTCCCTGTGCTGTGTGAGCGATCACCTCCTGCACCTCTCGCTCTGTCAATCTAACCGACTCCGCTATGGCAAGAACAGGGCAGGAGGGGGACAGAGCACTGGGGGGAGGGTTGCACACACGCTCTCTCCTCCCTGTGCTGTGTGAGTGATCTCTTCCTGCACCTCTCGCTCTGTCAATCTAACCGACTCCGCTATGGCGAGAACGGGGCAGGAGGGGGACAGAGCACTGGGGGGAGGGTTGCACACATGCTCTCTCCTCCCTGTGCTGTGTGAGTGATCTCTTCCTGCACCTCTCGCTCTGTCAATCTAACCGACTCCGCTATGGCGAGAACGGGGCAGGAGGGGGACAGAGCACTGGGGGGAGGGTTGCACACACGCTCTCTCTCCTCCCTGTGCTGTGTGAGTGATCACTTCCTGCTCCTCTCGCTCTGTCGCTCTGACTCCGGCTCCACTGTGAAGCTCAGTGATGGAAAACTTTTTTCCCAGAGCTGCATGCCTGGCTCCAGTCTGGCAGCATCTTAATGAAAAAGTCACTTTGAGAGAGAAGCTTTCCATCGGCCATCACAAAGCCTCCACGTCAACCAGCGCATGTTCTGCATTGCTTAATGACTCTGCAACGGGCTTCCTGATCAATACTCTCCCTGCAATTACAGCAGCATGTAAAACATAAGGGAGACAGCGCTCCCAGGGGGGAGAAACACAGCAGAACAGAATCCACCACTCATTCTAATGATCTTATTAATGGGGGAGGCTCGCTGGTCCCGTGGTATGAGAAAGGGGGTTTGATCCCAGGAGGTTCAAATCCCAGCTCAGTCACTGACTCACTGTGTGACCCTGAGCAACGTTAACATCATGGAGCGTCTCGAGGCAACAGTCAAACAAACGTTTGTTTATTGGAAGGATAATCTGCAGACGTCGTCAGTGTGCAAAAACAGACTTCACCCCCTAGTCTCGGGGATCAGCTAAATCGAGACTAACATATTAATAATAATAATAATAATAATAATAACAATAATCTTACATGAATAAGAGCCAACAAACTCACAGCTATTGTACCATCAAGGGCAGAGGAATATAAAGAAAAAAAATGAAAGACACTGCTTGTGAATAAGTCCTCTGTCTCTCTGCAATCCCAGTGATAAAAATAATCACACAGAAGGAATAAATACATCTTCTTAAACTTATACAGCCCCCCCCCCATCTACAAGCATTACCCAAACCCCATGCTGCCTTCAATCCGGCCACAGTATCGAGAAGTCAATCTGCCATTCCCTGGACTTGTGGTTCAAACAAACACACACAGAGGGCTGCATCTCACCAAGTCAAAAGCTAAATAATTCAGCTCTATCATCTCTCGTCCCCCTAAGCGCTGGTTTGCACATGAAAAAGCTACCATTTGATTTTTTCTTTCGTGGCAGTCTGACATTTCTAACTACCCAAATAAAACCACCGATCCAAAGCAATCTGGGGAGCTGCAGTGGTTTTGTTTTTTGGATTTTTTTCGTTGGTTCGAGTCTGTTTTGCCTCATCCTCTAATTGCTCCCATGTGGGAGAAAATGAGAGTGCAGTTTGCATTTCAAATAAACAGACAGGAAGTTGGAGGAGGGGAGCGCGGGGTGCAGGAGCTGCATGGGAACCTATCGATGCTTTTGTACCCTAATAACCCAGGGGAATGAAACGGCAGTGCAGCTGCACACACAGAGTCTTATTACAACTCTGAATGCAGGACCGAGGAGAGCCCTTGTAACATCACTTGATATTTTACCAGACCTCTCTGTGCTTTACAAAACTTCCCTATGCTTTACCAGACCTCTTGTGCTTTACAATGCTTCCCTATGCTTTACCAGTCCTCTCTGTGCTTTACAATGCTCTCCTATGCTTTACCAGACCTCTCTGTACTTTACAATGCTTCCCTATGCTTTACCAGACCTCTCTGTGCTTTACAATGCTTCCCTATGCTTTACCAGACCTCTCTGTACTTTACAATGCTTCCCTGTGCTTTACCAGACCTTTCTATGCTTTACAATGCTTCCCTATGCTTTACCAGACCTTTCTGTGCTTTACAATGCTTCCCTATGCTTTACCACACCTATCTGTGCTTTACAATGCTTCCCTATGCTTTACCAGACCTCTCTGTGCTGTACAATGCTTGCCTATGCTTTACCAGACCTCTCTGTGCTTTACAATGCTTCCTTATGCTTTACCAGACCTCACTGTGCTTTAAAATGCTTCCCTATGCTTTACCAGAACCTCTCTGTGCTTTACAATGCTTGCTGTTCTTATCACATATATTCCTGTCTGACACTCGAGATTTTCCACACTGATTTTCCACAGCTCTCAGAAGGCCAGACAGGCGCCTCACTGCAGAACTGCACTGAAACATAGGCTTCGCTTCTCTTGTCTTTTCTGCTCATCTGTTTGTCGTCTCCTCCAATGCCATCAATGGACCGCGCCGTTGCCAAGGAGACAATGGCTCCATTCATCGCAACCTTGACTCAAGATGTGAGCAATCAGGATCCGAGAGTCAATAGCAAACACACACACAACAATAATACAAAAGGAAATAAACCAGTTCCAGACCTGGCCACCACTAACTGGAACCAGGTACAGACCAGTGCGCCGCGCAGGAGAGTAACTGGTGAGGAACTAGTCTGAAAGTTTCAACTTTTTTTCCGTATAATTGATATACCGCAATTGATTTTTTATCCATTATTCACATTTTCGATGGACCTGCGTGATCTCTTTGATCTTGGTACACAGCAGCCCTTATATCTAACTGTTATTTTTAGATGCTGTTGCTTGAGTTTGAGTCTCCTAATGCACAGCTACCCACTTCCAGGGCTGTGTGAATCCGGGCTGCAGATTCCTGCTGTGATTTGAGTCCATCCGCGGCTCCTGCTCTCTAGTAAAGATACATGAATAACCAGTTAGTGCAGAGAGAGAGAGAGAGAGAGAGAGAGAGAGAGAGAGAGAGAGGAGAGAGAGAGAGAGAGAGAGAGAGAGAGAGAGGAGAGAGGGGGGGAGGGGGGGGGGGGGGGTTATAAGAACATAAGAACATAAGAAAGTTTACAAACGAGAGGAGGCCATTCGGCCCATCTTGCTCGTTTGGTTGTTAGTAGCTTATTGATCCCAAAATCTCATCAAGCAGCTTCTTGAAGGATCCCAGGGTGTCAGCTTCAACAACATTACTGGGGAGTTGATTCCAGACCCTCACAATTCTCTGTGTAAAAAAGTGTCTCCTATTTTCTGTTCTGAATGCCCCTTTTTCTAAACTCCATTTGTGACCCCTGGTCCTTGTTTCTTTTTTTTCAGGCTGAAAAAGTCCCTTGCGTCGACACTGTCAATACCTTTTAGAATTTTGAATGCTTGAATTAGGTCGCCACGTAGTCTTCTTTGTTCAAGACTGAACAGATTCAATTCTTTTAGCCTGTCTGCATATGACATGCCTTTTAAGCCCGGAATAATTCTGGTCGCTCTTCTTTGCACTCTTTCTAGAGCAGCAATATCTTTTTTATAGCGAGGTGACCAGAACTGCACACAATATTCAAGATGAGGTCTTACAAGTGCATTGTACAGTTTTAACATTACTTCCCTTGATTTAAATTCGACACTTTTCACAATGTATCCGAGTATCTTGTTAGCCTTTTTTATAGCTTCCCCACATTGCCTAGATGAAGACATTTCTGAGTCAACAAAAACTCCTAGGTCTTTTTCATAGATTCCTTCTCCAATTTCAATATCTCCCATATGATATTTATAATGTACATTTTTATTTATGATTTGATATCGGGGCAGTTCAAGAGCAGAGAACAGTGTTGAGAGTTACATCAGGGTTAGATATGAGTGCAGGTGAAATACAAAATACTACAGATTGGGTTAAGTGCAGGATTAAATACACTAAAATAGGCAGCAGATCAGTGCAAGTTAAACTGCATTAAAAGCAGAGTGCTGTATAGTGCAGAAGGGAAGAGTTTTGCAGATAGATAGATAGATAGATAGACAGATAGATAGAATTCATATTTCTGTACATACAAGACCTTTTTCCTTTTGATTTGCACCTTTTGGTCCACAGCGGTTTTCCTATTTCAAACATCTCTATCTCTCTCTCTATCTATAAGGAAGAGAGTGAGTGAGGAGAGGGAGACAGATAGAGAGTGTCTCTCTCTCTCGGACGGACACACTCTCTCTCTCTCCCTCTGTATATATATACACAGAGAGAGAGAGGAGAGAGAGAGAGAATGAATATCAGGACGTTTCAGACTACAAGTCCTTCTTCAACTGGATTGAAAATGACAAAGTAGACGGTGTAGGTTTGGGCACGAATGTGTCGAGGAAGTGCCCAGGTATTTAAACACAAGTAAAGTCCTTGTCTGCGGGCACTGTGGATTGTTTAAGAAGTTTCTATTTAGAAGATGGCTATCGCATCGCATCAGCCTTTATCCTGTATGCCCTGCTTTTCCAGATCGGTCTGTACTTCACAAGACACTCCCCGGCTTTCCGAGTCATTGTTGCATCGCCGGTGTTCCGAAAGCCATGTTCCAGCCCTGTGTCGCCATCCAGAGGCCATTGCTTGAAACTGCTCCGGCTACCGCACAGCTTGGAGTAACGTGTTATAAACAGAGTGATATACATACATGCATACACACACACACACACAGCCCCTGTCCTGGAACCCTGTCTCAATTACTCAACTAGATTCTTAATTCAAGTGATCATTTGCTTAATTAGACCTTTTTAATTATTTTCAGCTCTTAAACAGTTATTTATAAAATGCTACAGCTAACCTGAAATCGGCAACTGTTTCGAGCTGAAAGCAAATTCAGTTTAGAGTAAGCCTCTGCTGTGACGTGTCTGTCCACAGAAGCAAGTGGCTTTTGAAAACCTGCACGCCTGCAAGCATTTAAATCAATCAATCAATCGTTATTTTATATACCGCCTTTCATATTGGAGCACCATCACAAAGTGCTTTACAGGATACGAGGCTAGGGTTAGAGGAGAGCAGACATTGAATGTTTGATACGGAGTCGTAGGACGTTCAGTGAATTGTTACAGCGTCTCACCTGAGAGACGGAGCACCTCTGGTTACAAGCCCGGTTCTTTATCAGCACGTTACAGGATTAATACCAATAAAAGCATTACAATGAACGAGTTTTTGCTGGTTTCACGTACAAACGGATGGTGTGGTTTAGCACAGCGATGCTGAGGCTTTGCTAGAAGTCTCGGGTTGCCCGCCCTGAGTATAAAACACACACTGGCTGGGTCGTGCTTCTGTCGCTGATGAAGTCTGGCGAGCAGACCGGTGCAGCTTCACTCCGATCATGCAGCAAGGGTGGACATTTTCACCATTACCCGCCCTCTGCGATCTCAGGGCGCAGACGCGTGCGAAACTTTCCAAAACAGGACGCCAGGGTGGGGGTGACGCCACTCCCAGCTGCCTCACAGGGTCGCAGACCCGCGACCGGGTCCCACACCCCGCCACCCGGGTGGCTCTGTCACTTCGGCACTGGCGACAAGATTTACTGTTTCGAATTAAATTCACCCACTTCCATCTCATTGGCTGACTCAGAGGCACATGACCCTTCCCTCCCATCCCGGATTGGTCAGTTTGTAATAAACGAGATCCGCAACACAAAACTGGACGCATGTATCGGGGCAATTAAATAGTCCCTACCTAAGGGTTTGGAGAAGAGATGGAAATCTCTGTTTGGTAAAATTTAACTTTCACATAAAGTGAGGGATTTGTGTATTTATTGGATCGGATGTTTTATTTTAGATGGCAATGAATTGAATTTGCCGTTTCCCCGGCGGAGGGATATGACGCTGCGGCGCTGCAGTGCGGGAGGAGCGGAATTTGAATATTTCCTCAGCGCTGCTGCGGGATTACCGGTAGAGAATTATCACACGCTGAGTATTTAACACATTTTAAAACTATCCATTGGCTTTTATAAATAGGGATTGATTTGTATAGTTCGATCGCGAATGCGTGTTTTAACGGTGAGCCTCTCCGCCGTGTTGTCGTTGTGTTGTGCTCGGGTTAAAGGTGGATTCAGTCCCGTGTTAAACCCGGTTCATTTAGCGGTGCTGCAGTTCGTCTGCATTGTAAGAAATCGCACGACAGCCCGCCTTGCAGTGCTGTGAATCGGTACGCATCTTTCATTGTGTAGCTTTGCAATTTGCAGTCTTGCCCTACGAGCGCAGGCGAGTCGAGAGTCAATGGGGAGGCGACACAGGCCCGTCCGGCAGTGTGCATTTCGCTATGAAACTGAATACAGTTTGTTAAATCTGCTCAACTATACGGGTAGCATGGGCTCGTTTAAAACAATACCGATATATATATATATATATATGAACACAACTTGGATGCAGTGCTCTGTTCAGATGAGGTTGTTAAGCTCTTACTCTGCACAGTTTAATGCTGATTACTAGTTAGTAAAATATACAGGTTTTTTCCATCACTTCCCTTTCTCAAAATCCCTGTGCAATAAAACCTTTCTATTTGAATTATAGACGCATTAGCATATCAACACTAATCTGAAAAGACACATCACATAAAAATTTTGTCCATATATCTCATAAATATAGATATCTATATATATATATATATATATATATATAATTTATATATTGTAAGATGGTAGATAGATAGAGAGAGAGACCCCAGAGAGAGATATATATATATGATATATTATAAGTACCATCTCTCTCTCTCTCTCTCTCTCTCACTCTCTCGCTCTCTCCTATTATTATAGATATAGTGAGAGAGTAGAGAGAGCATAGAGAGAAGAGAGGAGCGCGAGAGAGGAGAGCTATAGAGAGATATATATATATATTATGCCTACAAGGTATATACATCATTATATCCAACTCATATATATATATATATATATATATTATATATATATCTTATTATACACGAAGCTAACGGACGGTTATTTTAATTTTTTATATTTTATTTATTTATGAAAATGTGAAACAGTTTGTGTGAACTCTATGAAGTTCGAGAAGTTGCCCTGCCATAAAATAAATAAATAAATGAATAGATACCGTCCCTGCATTACAGACACACAGATAGGAATCCTAACCTGGTCCAGTGATCGCGCAGTGGCTGATGTCGTTGACTCACGCTGTGTTTGTGTTTTAATCAGGTGTATCCTCATGGAGTTTCCTGGCGGCTCTTCAGGGGTCCCTGTGGGATGCAGGGATGCGGGTAAGTTCAGTCTCGCTGTTGTGCGCGTTGCACATGGCAAATTTTTAATTTGATATTTTTATAACGGAAACAAGAGTGATTCATTGCAAAATCTCAATCAGGTTTAAATGCTCCTGGGCGGGGTGAAGAGAATTCCTCCTCCTCAATTTGACTTCCTAATAGTAGAAAAAATATAATGCAGCATTACCTGTAGCGCCTCGTCTGGATCTTAAATAACGAGTTTATGTTTCCCTTGTCTGTTAACCGTTTCATATTCGGTGCTAGTCATCTACATGCTGTCGCTTTCAATTGGCTGCTGTGGCGATGGCAGAGGGATATTGTTATTATTATTATTATTATTATTATTATTATTATTATTATTATTATTATTATTATAGTTATTTAGCAGATGTCTTTTATCCAAAGCGACTCACAGAGACTAGGGGGGGTGAACTCTGCATCATCAACAACTGCTGCTGCTGCAGAGTCTCTTCCAATAGGACCTCGTTTGTTTGGCGTCTCATCGGAAGGACGGAGCACAAGGAGGTTCAGTGACTCGCTCCTGGTATCAGAGCCCCTTTTCTTTAACCTCGTGTGTTCCTGACAGGTTTGTTTTCTGGTTTCTTCCAGGTATTGAGTTGCAGGCTGGCGTTCCCCCCGAGGGGGTCTTTCCGAAGAAGCAGGTTCCGGGGTCTCTGTCTGAAGCAAGTCGGAGCTGGGAGATGAAGGAGAATGGACCGAGCCCCCCCACCCAGCTCCTGACCCCCCCGGCCCCGAGGAGGAGGAGGAAGGAGAGGGGAGGTCTGCTGCCGCTGGACCCGGTACCCGCGGATCAGCTTTCAGCAGGTGAGGGTCCGAGAGCCGAACCCTGGCGCCTTCACTGCAGCTCATTCATAAACCAGACGGAAACCAATTGAGAATGTGACATCTTCCAGATATTCAGGCTGCCCTTAGAATATTATTATTATTATTATTATTATTTATTATTATTATTATTATTTTATATTCTGTTACCCCTCTATCTATCTGTCTATCTCTATCTATCTATCTCTATCTATCTATCGGATAGAGATAGAAACCTAAATAATCACCTCAGTCCAACTCAAATAATAACGCCTATATACGACCCATCCCTTTTTAATTTAATTAACGTCCCAAGCCCATTTTAATGGCCATGCATCACAAAGTGCTGTGAATCAAAGATGAAGGGGCTGCAATCATTTAAGAGTCTCGTTTCTTACAAAACAAACCACCCTGGAGAGCAAGGTGCTACTATTGAGCGCAGAGGTCTGGAGTAAGGTGAGGTTCGTACCTCCTTGGTGTGATCGTCGCAGAGGGAGATTTCCAGCTTCTCGTCGTGTAACACGTTGTTCTGCTCTCTGTGTCCCTGACCTCTCTCTCCCTTCCTGTCTGATTCAGTCCCAGGAGAGAACGGACAGAACTCTGGAGAGCAATCTGGGGGGGGTGACGTTGCCCCACCCCCCTCCTCCTCCTCCCTCTCTCCGAGCCGGATCGCCCATCTGGATCCCACTTTCCCCAGTTTGCCGGAGGGCCTGTTCCAGCCATTCCCCCTCATCGACTTCGCAGAGGTGACCTCGGCTGACCTGGGCATCGCTGCACAGAGCTTCACCCCCCGATGGGAAGTGAAAGGTAGAGAGCAGAGCGGCAGGCAGGCGGGCAGGGTCCGGCACGGCAGGGTCACCCAGTCCAGTTTTTGCTACCAGCTTGATCAGCCCCCAGTGTGTCTAGGTAACAAGCTCAGGTGTGTCTCATTATTAAACTGCTAGTGAAACCAGGACTGGATCACACTGCTGTGCAGCGGGGGTCTCATTCCCATCCCAGGGGGTTAGAAGTTTGTTCTCCTTTTTCAAAATGTTTTTTTTTTTTTTTTTTTTGTGAAAGAATGTTTCTAAAACTTTTAAAAATCTTGAAATATTTATGCCACTAGAAATATATTTCAATGAATAAAAATCTCAAGATAACAGCTGCGTTCGTTTAGTTAAAAAAACTTTTGACTTTTGTAACAGAGCTATCTTGTTCTGCAAGAAGCTAAGTCTCTCTCTCTCTCTCTCGCTCTCTCTCTCTCTCCCTACTAGACATCTATCCGAGAAACTTCGGAGAGGGAGAGAAGAGAGGAGCAGAAGAGATGAGAGAGAAGAGCGAGCGGTAGGAGGGGTAGGAGGGAGGATAAGAGGGAGAGAGCAGGGTTATCCCTGGTCCCGAGGCTCCCCCGAGACCAACTACCTCATCAAACACATCGCCAGGCAGAGACTCCTCTCCAAGCCCAGCCCAGTCCCAGAGGTAGGGAACCCACTAGCGCCCCCCTGTGTGCGTTCAGACTGCTGCAGGAAACAGCCTCCAGGCAGCACATGAGAGATGTGTGTGCAGCTGTAGCAAAACGATTTGCATCTCCTAGGATTGTAACAGTGCGACGTTTCATTTAACTGTGAACATCATTTAGATATTTTACTGAACATCATGTAATCAAACTATACAATGATATCGCGGAAGCCATAATAGCAGGACAGTAGTGTTTCATGTTTAGATTATGTGTCTTTAAATAAATCTATATTTTAACAGAGTAAACGTTTAAACCCGTTGTGTTGGTGGTTTATATTTAGTGTGTGTATTTGAGAGATTTTATTGTTTCTTCATTCGTTTTCTCGTGCAGTGTTACCCCGTGCAGTGCTGCTGTGCTCATTTCAGCCTGGGTCACTTTGTTTGAGTGCATTTTTAAACTGGCCTCCTCCACCTGGTTTCTCTTTAATTGTATTGTTATGATAACTTGCTCAGATTTTGTTAGCTGTGAAAGTTAAGTGGAAAGCCAGCGGATCAGATTGCATCGATACGTACAGCTGGTGTTCGGATTGTTATTCAAGGAAAATAACGATTTGGTACTGAATAGTGAAAGTACAACAGGATATTGTGAAGATCCCAGCGCCTGATCACTTCACTGGAGAGGCAGGGAGGTGACCGGTGTGCTTGGTGATGAACTGAGTCTCTCTCTCTCTCCAGCTCGGCTCCTTCACCCCTCGCTCCTCAGCCCTGAAACACAAGATGGCTGCCTTCAGTTCTCTTTACGTTGTGGACGAGAACAAGGCTCTGAACCCCTTCGCTGGAGCACAGACCCCCAGTAAGAGAAACAAACAAGACTCCCGTTGCAGAGCCGTTTGATCCAGTCCTGCTTTCTCTATTAATAATAAGCCACTGACTCACTGTGTGTGATCCTGAGCAAGTCACTGAACCTCCTTGTGCTCCGTCCTTCGGATGAGACGCCAAACAAACGAGGTCCTATTGGAAGAGACTCTGCAGCAGCAGCAGTTGTTGATGAAGTAGAGTTCACCCCCCTAGTCTCTGTGAGTCGCTTTGGGTAAAAGCCTCTGCTAATGACATTAATAAGAGTAAACTGAGTCATACTTTTTGCTTGCTTGTTTAAATTATTTTGATGTCTTTCATTATACTAGCACTTACAGGAAACTAAGCGGAGCGATTTGTCTCTAACGTGTTCCCGGGACTCCTGTATTCCAGGCGTGAACCCAGCAGCCGGGACGAGAGCAGGAGAGGCACGGCCGCAGAGCGAGCCTTCTCCCAAGAGGACGAAAGGGGGATTCTTTCTAGATCTGGAACCATCACCTGAGGGGGAGCAGCTCTGTGAGAATACAGGAACCCCCGCACTGCTGCTGCCCAAGAGAGAGGGGGTGCCGTTTACATCAGGGGTCCCTGGAATCACAGAGCAGGAGGAGGAGGAGGAGGAGGTAGGGCCCCAAAAGTCACCACACTTTTTATTTTAGGGGTCTGTCCTTGGGAGCAGCATGCTTGGATATAATTAAGGGGTGTCCTGAATCTCGGGAGCTGCTTTTCTTTCTCTAACTCAGCCTGGACGCGCCCGGGGGGGCCAGGTCAGGAGTCCCAGTCCCGAGCCGCCCCCCCCGCCCCGCGGTTCCAAGTTCCGGTTTTGCAGTTTTTTACAGTTGATTTAGAAAATGCACTGGATTCAAGATACAATGTTTTGAGGTCTGGATAGACGTTATCAATGTGTCCAATTAAGCAAACAGTCAAACCAGCCGAGCGCTCGGGGTGGAAGTGAAGCTGGAAGGGTGCGGCCCCCCCAGGGCCTGTGTCTCGCACCCCCTGGTCTAACTCTTCTCTCTGCAGGAGAAGCCCCGGGAGACGGAGGGTGAGGGACTATGTGCCGGTGGGGGGATCCCCTTCCCTGACCTGGGGGACGAGACCCAGCCTCTGCAGACAGGTGCGCCCTGAAAAAACAACTCTGTTCCAAACAGGGGTGGGAGTAAGACCCCTCCTGGAGAGCGGCATGACTGAATAAATACTGACCGTGAGCATTTAGCTTCACTTCTGGTTTAATACGAATTACTGACAAGACCAAACATTATTTGCTGGTTCCCTGAAATTTGTATTAATAAGAACTGTTGAGTGTTTTAAACAATTAAAAAAAATAAATAAATAAGTATTCTTGTCATTGTTGTGTCCTGCAGTCCTGCTTCTTCTCAACCCTATTCAGCAAGTGTCTCTCTGTTACTCCAGAGGCTCCTCCCCTGCCCGCCTGCGTTCTTCGGACTCCGAGCTACACCGGGGAGCCCAAGAGGGTTCGGTTCGGAGCCACGCTGCACCCCGAGCTGTTCGATCAGACCCTGCCCCCCTCGACCCCGCTGTGGAGGGGGGAGAGCCCAGGCTGGCCCCTCTTCCCCTCCACCGGCTCCCTGCTCAAGAGTGCCCCCTGCAGAGCAGAGCAGGTGCGGTAACCTCTGGGGTATTTAAGGGTTGAAATGTTTCAAAGTGCTCCTGGACCTCTCCTGCTATAAAGACTCCAGCTGACCTCTCTGTCTGGGGGGATGTTTTAGTGTCACTTAAGGAAACGTATGGGGAAGTGTTTTTGTTTTCTAATTGTCTCTTCGGTTCTCCTCCTCTTAAGACTGATGGACGCCCGGATGGCTGCAGCCTGCCGCAGTGTCCCAAGAGAGGAGGTGACTCTGTTCTGCTCCCTGACCCGTCTGCTGGTAAGAGACGGGTCACTGCTAGAGCCAGTCCCAATCTACAGGAAAATGTGCTGCAAGTTTCAGGAATTTTAAACAGATCTCTGCCGAGTGTTCTTTGTGTTTGTATTAATAATGACTTTACATTTGCCCTCTCTGACCACAGAGAGACCTCTAGCTAGCGGCCTGTCTCGCCTCAGAGTCCCAGAGGTTTCATTTCCTCTACTAGCCTGGTTAGGGCTGGGGTTTGTTTTTCCTCTCTTGAGTGCTAGTGGATCACTGGCATCAAAGCCAGCGAGCATCAGGGGGGCTGAATGGCCGGTTCTTGAATCTATTCTGTTCTCCTGTCTAGGAATCTATGAAAAAGACCCAGGAGTTTATGTTGACTCAGAAGTAACTTCATCTAGACAATGTGGGGAAGCTATAAAAAAGGCCAACAAGATGCTCGGATACATTGTGAAAAGTGTTGAATTTAAATCAAGGGAAGTAATGTTAAAACTGTACAATGCACTAGTAAGACCTCATCTTGAATATTGTGTTCAGTTCTGGTCACCTCGCTACAAAAAAGATATTGCTGCTCTAGAAAGAGTGCAAAGAAGAGCGACCAGAATTATTCTGGGTTTAAAAGGCATGTCATATGCAGACAGGCTTAAAGAATTGAATCTATTCAGTCTTGAACAAAGAAGACTACGTGGCGACCTAATTCAAGTATTCAAAATTCTAAAAGGTATTGACAATGTCGACCCAAGGGACTTTTTCAACCTGAAAAAAGAAACAAGGACCAGTGGATAACGTGTGGAGATTAGACAAAAGGGCATTCAGAACAGAGAATAGGAGGCACTTTTTTACACAGAATCGCGAGGGTCTGGAATCAACTCCCCAGTAATGTTGTTGAAGCTGACACCCTGGGATCCTTCAAGAAGCTGCTTGATGAGATTCTGGGATCAATAAGCTACTAACAACCAAATGAGCAAGATGGGCTGAATAGCCTCCTCTCATTTGTAAACTTTCTTGTGTGTCTCTGTCTCACAGCTGCTGCAGCAGAGGGTCCACCCCAGCCTCCTCCCACAGACGCTGCCCCAGAGGGGGTGAAAACGCCGGGGAGGAAGAGGGTTCGGTTTGGAGGGCTGCTGAGCCCCCAGCTTTTCGACCGCACTCTGCCCCCTAACACCCCACTGTGCAGAGGGCAGACCCCCAGGTGCCTGACCCCTTCCACGTGCTCCCGGCCCCGCTCCGTGCTCAAGAAGACCCCCCTAAAATCGGAAGGGCCCCCCCCGCAGCCAGACTTCGACAGCCCCAGGGTGAACCTCCTCTCTGCCTGCTTTTATGATAATGTCCTGAAGGTGCTGAGAAAAACTTCAGTGTCAATTCAATGACAAACGTTTCCACTAGAAGTCTTTCTCAGTGTCTTCAGTGTAAATTCAATGGGAAGCGTTTCCACTAGAAGTCTTTCTCAGTGTCTTCAGTGTAAATTCAATGGCAAGCGTTTCCACTAGAAGTCTTTCTCAGTGTCTTCAGTGTAAATTCAATGGCAAACGTTTCCACTAGAAATCTTTCTCCAGCTGTCGTTTTTTTTTACACTGAAGTCCCTGAGAGAGACATGTCAGAGCTGGGTACTGACCATTTGATTTGCGTTTGATTCAGTCACACCCCTCAGTCACACCCCTCTCTTCTCCCCTCGAGACTCGAGCAGATTCGAGGGAACTCTTCGTTTCTGTCCGTCGCGTAATCCTCAGTAAATCATTCTTTACTCACAGACTGAACTTGGGATCAGTGCAAACAGCGGCACAGCTTTGGTGTGATCGTGCTGTCCTGTGTAAACGTCTCACTGATGGACTCCTCTGTGCTGCAGACTGCGGATACGAGCCCTGCACACAATGGGCTCTCTGGCTAAGTTAGGATTGTTTTTTGTTGAATTTCTTTAACTAGGATTGTGCGACAGCGATCCGCTCTCCTGACACTGGAATCCTGGACGAGACGCACATCGAATTCCATCTCCAGCTTCCACCAGAACATCCAGGTACAACAAACACTAATGCACGGTCCTCCGAGTCTCATAGGGCACTGCAGACGAGACCAGCTGTCGTCCGAACTGCATCCTAGTTCACATTGTATCATTATTATTAACCTTACTGTAAACTACACTGTTTAAATATGAAGCTTGCATTGGAACCCTGCACTGCCCTGGAACACGTGCAAGTCACCTTGGATAAAGACGTTCATAAATCAATACATCAAAGTCAAGCAGCATCGTGGGTTGAGGGAATAGCATTACTGTACCAGTGTCTCGGTGACATGCCGTCCTTACTCTTGGTCTCTATGAGGAGTTTCTTCTTGGTGCAGTGTCTCTCCTTAGCTGGAAATGCTGCAGTGTGGTCAGGGCTGCTCACGGCTTGCTTGTGCCAACAACTCTGTTTTCATTTTTTTTTTTTTTTTTTTTAGGGGTACAGCCAGCCAACCCTGTCGTGCCTGTCTCTGAGGAGGGACCCCCAGAATCTCAGCACCCCACCGCAGAGCAGGACTGCGAGGTTCTGAGAAACTCGGCCCAGGCTCGTAAGTCTCCAAGCCGTGACCAGTTTTGGCAAGCAGAGGTTATTTGGGAGTTTTTTTGTAATCTAGTTTCTGCTGCTGTTGGAAGATGCTGTCGCTGCAGCCAGCTCTGGGTTTCCCTCTGAGAGAGAGCAGATTCAGCACAGCCTGGGGCCAGTGAAAGTGATTGGATTCAGCAGACTGCTGTGGCCAACAATTTAGCACCCTCCCCCTTCCGCCTTCCAGAAGACCTTTGTGATGGCACTCAGCAGATTCTTTGATTTACATGGCTGTTTGAAACGGTTTGTCATTGAAATTAAGATTCTTCTACAGTGTTTCTGAATTGAGCACTTCATAGTTGTGGATTGTAATATTCCTAGGCAAGGGGAGCGGTGAGACGCTGGTGTGAATTTCTAACCCTGCCCATCTCCCTGCTGACTCTCTCAACCTTTCCTTTATGTCTGCAGGCCCCGGGATGGAGAGCGCGCGGAGATCCGGGAGAAAGAGGAAGCAGTGCGAGCCGGAGCAGCCCTGTCCTGTCAGGAAGGAGCCCCAAGCAAAGAGGAGGGGCGCAACGGGAGCCCCCGCTCCCAGGAAACTGGAGGTGAGATTTAAACATTTCAACTGCGCTCCTCCGTCGCTGCTATTGAATTGAATAGAGATCTACTAGAGACACGGAATTCAATCGTTTCCACTAGAAGTCTTTCTCAATGTCTTCAGTGTAAATTCAATGGCAAATGTTTCCACTAGAAGTCTTTCTCAGTGTCTTCAGTCTGTGCTGGTGGCCTGTCTGCAATACATCAGTGGTGTAAATAATGTGTGCAATTTGGAGCAGGGGGAGAAGTTTACATCAAGGTGAGATTCACAGCGAAGGTGCAGGTTAGAGCCTGGGAGTGGGATTAGCAAGTTTGAGGGAGGGAGAGTCCAATGAAAACTCAACCAGACCGGTCCAATGAACTAACCTGGGGACCTGCTAGTAATGCAGTGATCATGTGATTGCAGGCAGGGCCAGTGTCTTGCTAACCAACTGTGTGTTTGAAATAAAGAGTCTGACCCTGCTCCTCTCCTCTCTCTCCGTGCAGCAGGCGCTGCGAGGGAAAGGGTGCCGGGGCAGGCGAGGGGGAAAGCCCGTGGATCGCTCCCTGTACGCGGGGAGAGACTACGCCTCCAAACCCCCGGCTCTCAGCCCCATCACTGAGGGCCTGTGTTCTGCAGCCTGCAGCCCGGCCACTCCCACACACCAGGGGGCGCTGCAGGGACTCGCAGGTGAGACTCCAGGTGTAGGCGCAGGCTGCTGCAGTTAATTAGACCGTTTTTAATTGTTCTCAGCTCCTAAAAAGTTGCAGATTTTCAAGTAACTGGAACAGTTTTATAATTAAGTTGAAGTCAAGTTAATGAGCTGAAAACAAATAAAAGGCCTGATTTTTAAGCGTTTAGTTTACTTTTAAAGCAGACGACACTGGGTTCCTGAGGGCTGGGTTGGAGCAGCCCTGTTCCAGAGGGATGTGGAAACTCGCGCAGAACTTCAGAACGTCTCTGTCAGGATTCTACAACTAGAAGTAACGGAACGTTCTGGCTGCTGCTTTTCGGCTTACTGAAGAGCTACAGTGGCTTGCGAAAGTATTGATCCCCCCGCTTGGCATTTTTCCTATTTCGTTGCCTTACAACCTGGAATTAAAATTGATTTTTATTTGGTTTTGTAATGTAATGGACATACACAAAATAGTCCAAATTGGTGAAGTGAAATGAAAAAAATAACTTGTTTAAAAAAATTCTAAAAAATAAATAACGGAAAAGTGGTGCGTGCATATGTATTCACCCCCTTTGCTATTAAGCCTCTAAATAAGATCTGGTGCAACCAATTACCTTCAGAAGTCACATAATTAGTTAAATAAAGTCCACCTGTGTGCAATCTAAGTGTCACATGATCTGTCACATGATCTCAGTATATATACACCTGTTCTGAAAGGCCCCAGAGTCTGCAACACCACTAAGCAAGGGGCACCACCAAGCAAGGGGCACCATGAAGACCAAGGAGCTCTCCAAACAGGTCAGGGACAAAGTTGTGGAGAAGTACAGATCAGGGTTGGGTTATAAAAAAATAAATAAAATATCCATTAAAGCCATTATTAAAAAATGGAAAGAATATGGCATCACAACAAACCTTGCAAGAGAGTGCCGCCCACCAAAACTCACGGACCAGGCAAGGAGGGCATTAATCAGAGAGGCAACAAAGAGACCAAAGATAGCCCTGAAGGAGCTGCAAAGCTTCACAGCAGAGATTGGAGTATCTGTCCATAGGACCACTTTAAGCCGTACACTCCACAGAGCTGGGCTTTACAGAAGAGTGGCCAGAAAAAAGCCATTGCTTAAAGAAAACAATAAGCAAACACGTTTGGTGTTCGCCAAAAGGCTTGTGGGAGACTCCCCAAACATATGGAAGAAGGTACTCTGGTCAGATGAGACTAAAATTGAGCTTTTTGGCCATCAAGGAAAACACTATGTCTGGCGCAAACCCAACACCTCTCATCACCCCGAGAACACCATCCCCACAGTGAAGCATGGTGGTGGCAGCATCTTGCTGTGGGGATGTTTTTCATTGGCAGGGGCTGGGAAACCGGTCAGAATTGAAGGAATGATGGATGGCGATAAATACAGGGAAATTCTTGAGGGAAACCTGTTTCAGTCTTCCAGCGATTTGAGACTGGGACGGAGGTTCACCTTCCAGCAGGACAATGACCCTAAGCATACTGCTAAAGCAACACTCGAGTGGTTTAAGGGGAAACATTTAAATGTCTTGGAATGGCCTAGTCAAAGTCCAGACCTCAATCCAATTGAGAATCTGTGGTATGACTTAAAGATTGCTGTACACCAGCGGAACCCATCCAACTTGAAGGAGCTGGAGCAGTTTTGCCTTGAAGAATGGGCAAAAATCCCAGTGGCTAGATGTGCCAAGCTTATAGATACATACCCCAAGAGACTTGCAGCTGTAATTGCTGCAAAAGGTGGCTCTACAAAGTACTGACTTTGGGGGGGGTAAATACTTAGGCACGCTCAAGTTTTCTGTTTTTTTGTCTTATTTCTTGTTTGTTTCACAATAACAAATATTTTGCATCTTCATAGTGGTAGTCATGTTGTGTAAATCAAATGATACAAACCCCCAAAAAATCCATTTTAATTCCAGGTTGTAAGGCAACAAAATAGGAAAAATGCCAAGGGGGGTCAATACTTTCGCAAGCCACTGTACAGCCGCACGCTCGGGTCGGTCTACTCGACGCGGCTTCTTGAAGTTTTTACCTTTTTGAAGCCCTTTGCTTTGGTTTCCTCGCTTGTAGAGAGGGTACCTGGTAACAGCTGACTCTCTCACAGGGTCCTGGTTCCAATGTTTTTTGTTTCTCTGTTAGGAGAGGCAGCGACAAGAAGCCAGCGCGACCCCAAGAACGTCCCGCCCAGCTTCAGCGTCCTCGTGAAGAGAAGAGAGCCGGCCCAGAAGAGGGGGGAGGGGGACCCCAACACTGCTGCCCCGCTGGAGACGACGGCAACCAGACCCAACCTCTGCAGGGAGTCTGTTCTCCAGGGACAGGAGACCGTGGGCCCCCCCTCTGCCCAGGGAGGGGAGAGCAGCCCTGCTAGGAACGGACTGGATCCCAAACAGGGCTATGGGAAGGAGGGGGGAGGAGCAGAGATCGGAAAGCCAGCGGTGAGAAGGGGCAGACGCAGCGCTGGGGTGAAGAAGCGACTGGCTGTCTCGGAGAACGGGCAGCTAGGCACGGCGGCGAGCGGCAGTATGCAGGGGGAGGTCTTGAAGGCTGCAGAGCCCAGAGAGGAGGAGCAGGAGGGGGAACGAGCCCCCAGCAGCCCAGCCCAGGGCAGGAAGAGTGTGGGAGGGGCCCGGAGAGGCTGGTGCAGTGCTGTCTGGCAGCCAGAGGGACACTGCCCACAGCCCGCACAGGACTCCGCAATCCGGGAGCACACCCTGGCGCCTGGCCTGTCTGACTTCTCAATCGAGGACGTTCTCGCTGCGCCCCACCCCTCCATCGCAGTGAGGCGCAGCATGAGGAACCGGCGTGACTCGGGGGCCACGGGCCTGGACTGGGTCCCCAAGGGCTCCCCCTCTCCCAGCAGCAGGCAGAAGAGGAGGAGGAGGAGGAGGACCAGCTTCAGGGTCCCCCTGCGGACAGAGTGCAGCCTGGAGCAGACAGGATCCCCAGGAGAGGGGGGCTGCAACATAGCTGTGTAATATTGCTTCAGGGTCCCCCTGCGGACAGAGTGCAGCCTGGAGCAGACAGGATCCCCAGGAGAGGGGGGCTGCAACATAGCTGTGTAATATTGCCCCCCCCATTTTTAGATTCCATTTAGATTGTGAAATGGCTCCAGCCTTGCCAGTCCCTTAGTCATGGATTCATATCTTGTTACATTTTCAGTCCCCTCCCACTCCGTCCTTCTGAAAAAGACACACACTCTTTGGAGTTTTTTTTATATATATTATAAAAGTAGTCTCACTTTATATTTTATTTGTTTTTGATTTCTTATTAAACTTTTATTTTAGAACTCCTAAAACGTTGCATTTTTGTATTGTAAGCTGTGCATTCTGATCTAGTTCAGCTAAACTTGGTTAACAATTTCCCTAAAACATGATATTCCCCTAATTCAAGAAATACAAACAGAAGTCTGAGAATCCTGAATCAAAAGTGAATTTCCTTCAGGAGGTGAAGACGGTCCTCTGTCAGGGAAGAGGTAGTCAGTACCACCTCTCTCCAAAGAGGGTGTGGTGGAGTGAGGTGGTCAGTACCACCTCTCTCCTCCAGAGGGTGTGGTGGAGTTGGGAATGCAGACGTACTGTCTTGCAGTTTTATTACAGCGCAGCTTTTGATATTTCACTTCAGCGCTCGCTCGCTTATTAGGTTATTCGCTGTGAGCCTGAGGTCACATTGATAAGTAAATGATGAAAGTCCTATATTGTCATAATTTAAGGGGGGGAATCTTCACCAATTCACTGTTTTCAATATTTTTTGTGTAATGAAGAGGAAGGGCTACACTGCATTAAATATACAGTACTGCGCAAAAGTTATAGGCAGGTATGAAAAAATGCTGTAACGTAAAAATACTTTCAAAAATAGACATGTTAATAGATTATATTTATCAATTAACTAAATGCAAAGTGAGTGAACAGAAGAAAAATCTAAATCAAACCCATATTTGGTGTGACCACCCTTTGCCTTCAAAACAGCATCAGTTCTTCTAGGTACACTTGCACCAGTTTTTGAAGGAACTCGGCAGGTAGGTTGGCCCAAACATCTTGGAGAACTAACCACAGTTCTGTGGATTTAGGCAGCCTCAGTTGCTTCTCTCTCTTCATGTAATCCCAGACAGACTCGATGATGTTGAGATCAGGGCTCTGTGGGGGTCATACCATCACTTCCAGGACTCCTTGTTCTTCTTTACGCTGAAGATAGTTCTTAATGACTTTCATGGCTGTATGTTTGTGTCGTCATGCTGCAGAATAAATTTGGTGCCAATCAGATGCCTCCCTGATGGTACTGCATGATGGATAAGTATCTGCCTGTACTTCTCAGCATTAACCAAATTCTGACCAAATCCCCAACTCCATTTGCAGAAATGCAGCCCCAAACTTGCAAGGAACCTCCACCATGCTTCACTGTTTCCTGCAGACATTCATTTGTGTACCGCTCTCCAGCCCTTCGGCGAACAAACTGCCTTCTGCTACAGCCAAATATTTCAAATTTTGACTCATCAGTCCAGAGCACCTGCTGCCATTTTTCTGCACCCCAGTTCCTGTGTTTTCGTGCATAGTTGAGTCGCTTGGCCTTGTATTCATGTCAGAGGTATGGCTTTTTGGCTGCAAGTCTTCCATGAAGGCCACTTCTGACCAGACTTCTCCGGACAGTAGATGGGTGTACCAGGGTCCCACTGTTTTCTGCCAATTCTGAGCTGATGGCACTGCTGGACATCTTCCGATTGCGAAGGGAAGTAAGCATGATGTGTCTTTCATCTGCTGCAGTAAGTTTCCTTGGCCGACCACTGCGTCTACGGTCCTCAACGTTGCCCGTTTCTTTGTGCTTCTTCAAAAGAGCTTGGACAGCACATCTGGAAACCCCTGTCTGCCTTGGAATTTCTGCCTGGGAGAGACCTTGCTGATGCAGTATAACTACCTTGTGTCTTGTTGCTGTGCTCAGTCTTGCCATGGTGTATGACTTTTGACAGTAAACTATCTTCAGCAACCTCACCTTGTTAGCTGAGTTTGGCTGTTCCTCACCCAGTTTTATTCCTCCTACACAGCTGTTTCTGTTTTAGTTAATGATTGTGTTTCAACCTACATATTGAATTGATGATCATTAGCACCTGTTTGGTATAATTGTTTAATCATACACCTGACTATATGCCTACAAAATCCCTGACTTTGTGCAAGTGTACCTAGAAGAATTGATGCTGTTTTGAAGGCAAAGGGTGGTCACACCAAATATGGATTTGATGTAGATTTTACTTCTGTTCACTCACTTTGCATTTTGTTAATTGATAAATATAATCTATTGACATGTCTATTTTTGAAAGCATTCTTACTTTACAGCATTTTTTCACACCTGCCTATAACTTTTGCACAGTACTGTGTAATATATATATTATATATATATATATTATATATATAATATATATAATCTCCAGTATTCTACTGAACTACATTATCTGATTTGTTCTCTTTATTTTGATCTTATTTGCTACTGATTTGATTGTACTTTATAGCTTCTCTTATCTGTAATGTTGTATTTTCTAACAATTGCAAGTCGCTCTGGATAAGGGAGTCTGCTAATAAATAAATGAATACATTCATTCCAAGCGACTTATAGAGGGGGAGAGGGGAGAGGGGAGAGGGGCTAAATGAATTGTCTCCAAGAGACTTAGTCTTGATGAAGTTTATTATTCACTTAGGTCAGTGAAGGTTATGTTTGCTCGAAACTATGCAGCAGAAGTCGTCTTCAAGAACTAGCAAGAGTCACTCATGTCAATGAAGGTACGACTTCTCGGCGGTAGTATCATCTGAAGGATGGCGCACAAGGAGGTTCAGTGACTTGCTCAGGGTCTCACACAGCGTGTCAGTGGCTGAGTGGAATTGAACCGGGGACCATCCTGGTAAGAAACAAACACAGGATCTCTCGCTTTACTGGTGCTGTCTCTTTTTCTTCTCATATGGCTTATCTGTCATTCCCTTTTCAATAGAGCAATACATGAAAATCAAGGTAGTGTGTTCCCCGTGCAGTGTGACAGACAGACAGGCTGGATGCGTAAACGGGTCTCCACATTTTCAAATACATGCAGATTAGTAACAGTATTTATAATTCCTTAATTCAGAAACAATGTGCTTTCAATTGAGTAAAAGCGTGTTGCTTACCGTTCCCAACGAGCCCGGGACGCGTCTGCACTGTAGTAGGCTCTGGATCACTGTTTTCAGCAGTCTGATTTTATTGATTGAAATTTTAAGATAAGTTTAAAAGTCGTTTCATGTTTTCAACTGTTTCGGACTTGCACTTATAAATTATTTTTAAAAATTCCTGCCTCGGTCTCCCTCGGGGTCAGTGCTGGTAGTGCGTTGCTTCACAGTGGAGTCCATGGCTCGGTTCGGGAGCCTCGGGGTCGGTCTGTTGCATCACAGTGGAGTCCATGGCTCGGTTCGGGAGCCTCGGGGTCGGTCTGTTGCATCACAGTGGAGTCCATCGCTCGGTTCGGGAGCCTCGGGGTCGGTCTGTTGCATCACAGTGGAGTCCATCGCTCGGTTCGGGAGCCTCGGGGTCGGTCTGTTGCATCACAGTGGAGTCCATCGCTCGGTTCGGGAGCCTCGGGGTCGGTCTGTTGCATCACAGTGGAGTCCATCGCTCGGTTCGGGAGCCTCGGGGTCGGTCTGTTGCTTCACAGTGGAGTCCATCGCTCGGTTCGGGAGCCTCGGGGTCGGTCTGTTGCTTCACAGTGGAGTCCATCGCTCGGTTCGGGAGCCTCGGGGTCGGTCTGTTGCTTCACAGTGACCGCGCTACCGCGCTCCTCATGCTTGAGTCTGCATGTAATTCTGCGGTCTAATTCCGGACAGCCTGCCTATCTGGATTCAATTTTTTTTTTTTTTTAAATAGACACAACGGAAACGGCTCAACATAATTTATTTATTTTTTTATGTTAAAATGTACAGGAGTTCTTTTGAAAGTACTTGATTCCATACAGGGGAAGAGAAGGGAGACTGAGTCGAACTGCACAGGGTTCAGCATTGCCTCCCTCACAGCTCACAACTCACAATGTACAATTACAAAGGATACAAAAAGAGAAAGCAATATAAAACAGACAGGAATACACTCAGCTCCTTTTTACATGCGGCTTTCAAAGGCATCGGGAGTCATCCTATACACACACAAAAAAAACAACACTAGAGCGCTTCAGAGATTTCTGTCTTTCTTCTTAAAATAGCTTTTAATATACTACAACAAAGATAGAAAATCCTACAGATGAGATGGAACGGAAAGCTTAAAGGCATCATAGTCACTAAAGAGTGAGTTTAAAACTTTTTTTTATTATTTTTATTTTTTTCTTAATAAGATTTACCCAAGTATACTGCTAGAAAATAGAAAGTGAAACAAACAAAAAAAAAATGACAAGTACCAATATTAATATGCAGATTTTTTTTCCTTTTTTTATATTCTAGAAAAAACAATTTTCTCTCTACAATAGGTTTCTAAAGTCGAATAAAATAAGGTCAGCTCTTTCAAAAGGAAGCAGCCCCGACTGAAAAAATTCTGAAAAAAAAACCCCGAAATAAAGCCTAACCGTTTTACAGTCTCCTCCCATCCCGTTTGAAGTTAGAACAGTGAAACAACGCGCACCGTATAAAACATCACGATTAAATGAACAGGTTAATGGTATGGGTTCTAGTTGAAGAGGTGCAGGATTGCACCACCACGATTAAATGAACAGGTTAATGGTATGGATTCTAGTTGAAGCGGTGAAGGATTGCACCATATCACGATTAAAGGAACAGGTTAATGGTATGGGTTCTAGTTGAAGCGGTGCAGGATTGCACCACAGCCGGTACACTAGGGGGAGGTGGGAGTGAAGGACTGTTGCCTTGTTTTTTTTTCTCTCCAAGCGAACTCTTCTTGCCTGGCAGGCTCAAGGGTTTTGCTGAACACGCAGTTAAAACGCGGCTCGATGTCGTGCTTTGAAAACGTGTGTTAAGAGGAAGCACTAAAACATTCATATTCTCATCCAGGAAACTCTTTATTAATTATTATATTAATCTGAAGAAATAATGCTTTCTAGTTTAAGACAGAGGCTACACAATTATTATTTTTTTGCTCTGGTCTGGCCACCAGCATATCAGGAATGTAACATTGGAATATGTGTCCCACTGCATTCACTCATCCACCCTTGTTACTGCATTTCAGGCTGAGCTGAAATGAGTAGAAATGAGGGACACACACCCAGAGCAGCGACACCTTGCTTCCAGTCCGCTTGTGAGAATGCCAGACGAGTGGTGAAGCTTGTTTTTGTATTTCCTCCTCCCCTTCCTTACAAAAATAAACTCAAGGCATACAAGTCCAATGCCCCACCCCCACTTCTTTCTAAACTCCTGGGGCTGCACCGTTCACTACAGAGGGCCTGGTTCAGAGAGAGCCCAGGGTATGAACCCCCTCACCTGGGACTGTCCTGACTGGAGAGACTAACCCCCTCACCTGGGACTGTCCTGACTGGAGCAGACTAACCCCCTCACCTAGGACTGTCCTGACTGGAGCAGACTAACCCCCTCAGACTGTCCTGACCAGAGCAGACTAACCCCCTCACCTGGGACTGTCCTGACTGGAGCAGACTAACCCCCTCACCTGGGACTGTCCTGACTGGAGCAGACTAACCCCCTCACCTAGGACTGTCCTGACTGGAGCAGACTAACCCCCTCACCTAGGACTGTCCTGACTGGAGCAGACTAATCCCCTCACCTTCTGGTTTTCATTCCAATTTAAGCTCTCAATTAACATAATTGATCTAATTGTTCAATTGGACATTAAATAGGTTTAAGGTCTTTCACAGCTGATGATTAAAAAAAAAAAAAAAAAAATCAACTTGATTCAGACCTGTAAAACATTTTGAGGTCTGAAAAGAAGTGTTAAATGTGTCTAGTTAATCAAATAATTCGAGCTCAGGGTGGAAGGAAAGCCAGAAGACCCCGAGGCACTCCGGGACCCGAGTTTAGATGCTCCTGAGCAGAGCAGACCCTGTGGCCTCCAGTGTTGGTAACGGGGTGATGGCGGGTTTTCAAACAGTGCTTTTAACATCTCCCCACCATGACTTCTAGAACAGACCTTTTCAAATAATAAAAATACAATTTAAAAAGGGATGTGGAATGCACACAAAGAAACAAAACGTTAAAAACAAATGTAAAATATTTCTTAAAAAAAAAAGCAGATTTTACATTTCTACATTTAAGTTTTTTTTTTTTCTGTAGGTAAGGCTTCCTATTTCAATGTAAAGACTGTGTGCTGGGTTCTTAAGTCTTCTAAACCATCGCTTGTATGGATGGTTTGTTTATTTGTTTCCTCCCCACCCTCACATCATCTCTCCCCCTCTTTCTTAATTAACACGCTTCAGTAAAAAAGACCAGGCTTTTCCAGAGAAGAGAGAGACACAAAGAGCACAAGCCAACTTGCCACCAGGCACAGGGAGTGGCCTTCGAAAAATAGGTCCTTCATTTCTTTCCTTTTGTATTTTTGCCACTGGAGGAACGTCAAGCCCGTTTATTTCTCTCGTTACAGTCCCCACCCCCCCACCGCCTTATTAACAATTAGTTTCAGCCCCTCCCTCCCAATTCGCTGGCTCATCTGCTCATGTAAGGCGACTGCTTGGGGACCCCTGCGTTCATGTAGCTGTGATGAGAGGGCCCTGTGTACATCATGTTGCCATGGTGATTCGGCTGCATAGGCTGCTGTGGGTAGCCCTGCCCCCCCATCATGCCCATCTGCATCTGCATGGGGTACTGCGCGGGCTGGTTCATGTAGGCCGGGTTGGCGTGGTAGCTGCTGTTCATCATGGGCTGGCCCATGCGATAGCTGGCCTGCATGGCGTTGAGCGTGTTCATGTTCATGGAGTTCACGTTGTAGGCCTGGCTGGGCATCAGGTTGGGCATCATGCCCCTCTGCACCGTCAGTGTCCGTGGACCCCCCTGCATGGGCCCCCCCCGGCCGTACAGCTGCTGCTGCTGCTGCTGTTGCTGCTGCTGTTGCTGGTGTGGGGAGGGCCCTGAGGGCAGCGGGGCCGACTTGGAGCGGATAGAGATGTGGCCCTTGACCGCCATCTGGCCCTGCAAGCGCTGCGTGTGCGGGATGCCCAGGCTGGCCCCGGGCATGTTGCACTGCAGCAACGGGGAGCCCAGGCTGGGGGGTGGGGTCATGGTGGCCTGTGCCTGGGGGTGCGGGGAGGGGGCGAGCTGGGCCAGGCCGGCTGGATTGGACAGGGAGACACTAGTGGCGTAGGAGACAGCCGGGTGGCTGTAGGTCATGGCGTGCGGATCCATGATGGTGTTGGTGAGCTGCTGCAGCTTGGCTAGACTGAAGGTGGCTGAGGGTTGGGAGGAGTAGCCGCCCGCCCCAAAGTCCTGCCCCATCCTCTCGTACAGGCTCAGGGCGCCCGAGCTGCCCGATTCAGGGATCTCCATGATCATGGGGGTGGAGGTGAAGCTGTTGCCCATGCTGCACTGGGACAGGGGCGGCTGCTGCTGCTGCTGCTGGGGAGCGCGGGGATGAGGAGGGGGAGGGGGCGTCTGCTGCTGCTGCTTCTTCTGGGGTTGCTGGTTGCTGCTCGGGGGCCTCTCGATCACACAGCTCTGCGGAGATTTGATTTGAAGATTTGAAGAAGGCTGAGGAGGAGGTGGTGGTGGGAGAGGGGGAGGAGGCGGAGGAGGCTGAGGCTGCATTAAACTACAACTGCTGTTCATCCCGGTCATCTGGGTGATCACACAGCTACTGCCAGAGTTGCTGCTGCTGCTGCTGCTGCTGCTGTTGTTATTATTGCTGCTGCTGCTGCCGCTACTGCTTTGGGACAGAACCCCCCCAGAAGACGTCAAGCCTCCCCTCGCCCCATCACCGGCTCCGAATGAGCAGCTGTTGGCCTGCTGGTTGGCCTGGTGGTGGTTGATGTTGTTGCTGCTGCTGCTGCCGGCGCTGCTGCTGCTGCTACCCCCCATGCTGGAGTCGTAGCTGCTCGGGTTCTCATAGTTCTCCGTGGTGCTCTCGATGCTGCCCAGGTCGCTGAAGCCGCTGTCCACCACCTGCTGCGAGTGATCAGGCACCGAGGGCACATCCATCATGGGGCTGGTCTCCATGTTCTGCAGGGAGGGAGCCGAGAGGGAACCCTGCTCGGGGCTGATCTGGGTGTAGCCTCCACCCCCTCCTCCTGCCCCTGCCTCCAGGCCTGGGGGCATGCTGGGGCTGCTGGTCGAGCGCACAGACTGGCTGGGGTGGGGGTGCCCTGTGGAGATGGGGCTGGCGTGGCTGCAGTCCTCCCCCAGAGACAGGGAGCGGTCCCCCTCCTCCTCCTCCTCCTCTTCTTCCACCTGGTTGTAGCTCTGCAGGGTTTGGCAGGCTGCCAGCGTCTCCTCGCAGTCCTGGTAGGCCCCCCCTTCATGCTCCTGGGTCAGGGACTGCACAGCCTGCACCGTCTCCAGGTCCAGTTCGCTGCTGTGGTGCTGGTGCTGGGGGTGGTGTGGGAGGTGATTCAGATGGTGGTGGTGTTGATTCATCTCTTCCTGCTCCTCTTGCTGCTGCTGCTGCAGTTCTGGCTCCATCAGGCTGCTGCTGCTTTCCTTCACCCCGTCTCCTCCCCTCTCCTCCTCCGGAACGTGAATCTGCTCCAAGTGCGTTTCGTTGGGAACCTGCTCTTCCTCAGAGTCCACGATGTTTTTGATCCCCTCCTCCTCCTCCTCCTCCTCCTCCTCCTCTTCGTGGTTGTTCTCTTCTGCGCTGGTGTCTAAAGTAGTAGAAGCAGTCTCCTGTTGCCCTCCTGCTGGCTCTCTCTTGGCAGCCTCCCTCTCCCGCTCCGCGCTCGTTCCCGTTGCCATTGGATTCTTCGTCTCCAGGGGACCGTCGTCTTCATCATCTGCGTCGTGGTCGTCGCTGGGGTTGCCCCCAGCCACCTCCTCCCTCTCCTCTTCCTCCAGCTCCTCTTCCTCCGGCCTCCCTCGCCTACCTTTCGGGGACTTGGGGAGGGGGAGGGCGAGAGGGAGAGGGAGAGGGAGAGAAGGGGGCTGCTGCTGTCGCTTCTCCTCCTCCTCCTTCTCCTCCTCCTCTTCTTGTTCCTCTTCCATTCCCGTGTCTTTCGGTTCGACCGCAGGGCTCCCGGAGCCCCCCGGAGCCACAAGTGTCTTGGAAACGCCGTTCACTTTATCCCCCCCCTCCTCCTCCTCCTCTGTTTTCTTGTTTGCCTCTTCTAGCTGCTGCTGCTGCGTTCGTCTTTTGTGGATCTCCCCGCACTCCCTCTGCTCTGCGGCCTGTGCCTCTGCCTCTCTCTGCAGGTAGTAGCTGCGCGGCTTCCTCCCAGGCTTCATCTTGGGCCGGGCTGGTGGCTCCTCTGTCTTGGGGCTCCGGTCCTCCTCCTCAGCTGCTCCAGGTCTCCTCTTCCAGTGCAGGGGCTTGCGGCTCTTGCCCTTGGGCCAGCCTTTCTTCTTCTTCTTCACCGGCGTCGCAGGCTGCAGATCCGAACTCTCCCCGTCCGGGTCCGGTTTGCGCAGAGTCCAGACGGGCTTCAGGACCGGAGTGTCTGAAACGAGAGCAGGAGAAGACAGAAGGCACTGAATGGGTTAAATATATATATATAAATATATATATATATGTGTGTGTGTGTGTATGACTTTTTTACTTTTTTTTTTTTTTTTTTTAAGTATTTGTGAGCATATTATAAGAAATAAAATACATAAATTAATAAATATCCTTGTTCTATTGCCAAACAAATAACATTTCCTGAAAACTGAAATATATTTTTCAAGTGTTGGATGGTATTATTTCTCGCTGGTCGGTTCTTCACCTTCCTCTTCGGACTCTCCCTCGCACTCCCGCTGCTTCCTCTTGCCGGACTGTGTCTGTCGGAGAGCGGCTCGGGCGGGCAGGCAGCGGCGGTACCCCCGTGTGAAGGAGCTCTCCAAAGTGGGCTCCAGCCGTGGCATGGACCTCTCCGAGTCCGAGTCCACGAAGGGCTCGTCCAGCACCTCGGTGGTCTCCGAGATGGTCTCTGTGACAACGCTGCTGTGGGGGTGACTGCGTCTCCGCACTCGCCGCTTCCTGAGAGGCTTCTGAGCAAAACAGAGACAGACAGAGAGGAGGGAGACAGTGAGAGACAGATTGTAGGACTACAGCAAATACTATACAGGGATGGAAGGAAGACTCCCACGGCACAGCAGTTTGATCCATTCCTGGTTTCACTGCGAGTTTAATCAGACACACCTGAGCTTGTTACCTAGAGACACTGGGGCTGATCAAGTTCAGAGTTAAATCTGGAGTGGGTGAAATTGCTATACAACAGGAGTATTATTTCCATCCCTGTCATACAGAACACAAAAGTTTGTTTTAACTCACACTGCTAATCAAAATAATTAATAAAAGTTTCTGGCTTAATCAGAACTTTTGAAATTTTTGTTATTAAATGTCTGCTCCAGACTGATTTGAGGGAGAATCTGCAATGAAATATAGAAAATTGCCCCGGAACCACGGTTAAATTCCAACATTCTCGCTGCTCACATGAGCGACGAAAGATCAGGGGAGCATGTGCTCGTTACCTTGCACTTGAGTGTGGGTTTGGAGAGTGCGGGCGGAGAGCTGGCCCCCTCCTCCTCCTCCTCCTCCTCCTCCTCGCTGCTCTCGCTGAAGCACCTGCTCCTCTGGGGCTCCGCGGCTCCCTCACTCAGCCTCCTCTGCGGAGGCCTGCCCACCTGCCTCCGGGGCCCCCCCTCACTGAGCCGTCGCTTCAAAGCCCCCTTCTGGCCCAGCCGGCCCCTCCTCGCAGGCTCCCCTGTTTCTCCCAGCCTCCTCTTGGGGAGAGATGGCTTTCTGTCCACTGCATGCAGCGTGGGGGGGGTCTCCTCCCCCTCCCCATCCTCTCCCTGGGACTCCTCTGCTCCTGCCTCTGCCTTTCCTTTCAGCCAGAGGCGTCCCCGCTTCCTCTTGCCCATCCTGCCGCGCCGGGTCTCTCCGTTGGTGGTGGGAGGGTGCAGTGGTGCCCG
This sequence comes from Polyodon spathula, assembly GCF_017654505.1. NCBI lineage: Eukaryota > Metazoa > Chordata > Actinopteri > Acipenseriformes > Polyodontidae > Polyodon > Polyodon spathula. Next base: position 4,085,109 of record NC_054562.1, on the reverse strand, counting down.
GTCAGCTGTGAGAAGACGGCTGGCCGCAGAGCTGGGTTGGCCGGAGGAGGTCGTGGACGAGGTCTTGCTGTTGGATAACATGGAGAACCGCTTGCCACCCTCTTCCTCCTTCTCCCAGGAGTTCAGTAAAGGAGCTACAGTCTGCTTGTTCTGCCAAGGATACAAAACCCCCCCAAAAAAACCAGGAATTTCAAAAACAGTTAATTTTTACATTGATTTTTATTCTTTTAAAATCACCATGTTGACCAGGACTGCTGTTCTGTGATAAGATCATCTTTTTTTCCCCAAAATGTCTGCTAGTTAATTAAACTGGCTTCAAAGGAAAGCAGTCAAACACATTATTAAATGTCTCTAAAACATAAATTCCAATTCCTTTTGAAGCACTAGGAACTGAATTTAAAAATAAATTGGAATTGAAAATCAGGAATTGACCCCGATCCTGGCCAGTACTGACTGAGGCAGATTTAAGCCTGACTCTGGAGTGTGTACTGACCTCCTTGCTGGGATCTCCTCCCCCCTGCTCCTCCTCCTCCTCCTCGGACAGCACAGTGTTGGAGATGGTGACGGGGGTCCAGTGCAGACTCTCGGGGTGCAGCTCGATGTGCCTAGGCCGAGCTCGCAGCCTGGCCATGTGCTCGAGGATCATCTTCTCTCTGCGGAGCAGCACGACCCTGCAGGGGGGCAAGGCAGGAGAGTCAGAGTGGGTTCAGGACAGAGCTCACTGGAGTCTAGAGTCACCTCTGCAGCACAGTCACCCAGGAGGAGCATCCATTAATACTGATACATGCAGGCACCATGTCAAACAAGATGCCCACTGCACAGCAGTTTGATCCAGTTTGATTTAGTCAGACACACCTGAGCTTGTTACCTATACACTGGCACTGGTATTACAAACCTGAAATGGATGACACTGCTGTGCAATAGCAGCTGGTTTAATAGACCTGGATTAGCACTAGGTGTTGGACTTCTTTGCCTAAAGCAAGATTAGTGTGGATCAGGGTCTCTGAACCTAGCACTAGAAGTGTTTGTTCCCCCGCCCCGGGCTGGCATTTGAAATGGATGTTATGTTTTGCGGTGAACCCGGCTGGCTGCTTACCGGCCCCCGCGTGGCTCCAGCATGCCCAGCTGCTGCAGCGTGGCAGTGATGTCCTGGGGGCAGATCCCCGTCAGCTTGCTCAGCTTCTTGATGGTCAGCTGCTTGTCGTGGCAGTGGTGAAGGCACTCCAGAAGGACACTCTTCCAGTACGCCATGTAGGAGAGGCGGCCCAGGTCTGACAGAGGCTTCTCCGGGGAGCCAGCCCGGCCCTCGCACTTCGACAGCAGGTAGCCTGAGGGAGGGGAGGGGGAGAGATGAGGGTGGGACACAGCTGGGACGATCTCATAACCTTCCAATACTCTTTCAAAATATAAAATAACCTTCCACTTTGAATTGGCTATTGTACTGTATTTAAAATCCATTAAAAGAAAAGGACTGTTCTGTGCAGCAGAATGCAAAGGACTTAAAGGCCCAGAAAACACCACATTGCAGAGCAGCTTGATTCCTGGTTTTACTGTGAGTTTAATAAGACACACCTGAGCTTGTTACCTAGAAACACTGAGGCTGATCAAGCTGGTAGTAAAATCTAGACTGGGTGACACTGAACAAAAGGAGTTTTATTCCCACTCCTGTGCAACAATAATTTATTCCCCCCTCCCTACAAAGCTAGAGAGATTTGTCTGAAATTCACAGAACTCAACTATACCACTACATTTGCTCTATTAAACTGTTCCAGTAAATTAGGAGAGGTATTATCTTGTCCCTTTCAAAGCTGTACTTTATGCCGACTGGTCCGCGAGCGTCGAGTGCTCTTTTCATCACTCCCGGAAAGTCAGTACTCACTGAAGTCAATGAGGAACCGTCCGTAGCCCTTGCGCTGATACTGTGGAAGAATCATGATGCAGGACACGTTGTACTTCTGCTGACAATGCTTCTCCTGAACGAAGCAGAGGGAGACAAACAAAAACACACTGAGATCTGCACAGCATAGAGAAATGTCACCGAGCTACACAAAAATCATTGGAGAACGTCAGAGCCGCAGACCACACACATCTCTCCCTGCCAGTCCATGCATATTTTTGATGAAATAGTGAAATGTAATGAGAGGAAGCACTGTGTATAATATGGATGGATTTTCTACATGTGTTACAACCCACACACTGTGTTCTTTATCCAAGGTATGGGGATGGATCCAGGGATGACAAAACTTTTCAAAATGTTATTTTAAAAGAATCTGTCCTAAAGGGTTACTGCTGTAAAAGACATGCAGGTCAGTACAGAGATCAGCTGCAGTGTTTATACAGTACTGTGTGTATCAGGTTATTTTTTCAATATTTATTCAATTTTCCCCATATCCCTTTCAATCACAATTTATTTACAGTTTTTGAAATTTTAAAACAGTTTGAATGAACTCTATGGAGTTCAAGAAGCTGCCTTGCCAAAACTTAAAAAAAACCCCCAACATTATGCATTATAAAATAGCTATAGATAAGAAACTTAACATTTCTACATACAGGAACTGACAGGGATATACACATACATGCAGCGCACGGTCAGGTGACCCACCTTAGAGAAATACCCGACCAGGTGGCACCCCTTGGCATCATTCTGCGTCAGCACATAGAAAAGGAATGGCTCCACGTCGTAGTAAAGCGTCTTGTGGTCCAGGAAGAGCTTGGCGAGCAGGCAGAGGTTCTGGCAGTAGATTGTACTGACGTTCCCGTCCACCTGAACACAGGAGAGACGAGTCAGAGAGAAACTGAGCCACACAGCAAGAGGACAAACACACAGGAGAGAGAGAGCAAGAGAGACAGAGAGAGAGAAATCAGAGATTGAGCCACATAGCAAGGGGACAAACCCACAGGAGAGAGTCAGAAACTGAGCCACACAGCAAGGGGACAAACACACAGGGGGGAGAATGAGAGAGAGAGGGGAGAGAAATCTACTGCCTGCTCATGATTTTTTTTTTTTTTTTAATAATTATTTCTGATGAATGAATCCCAGCAGGCAAAAAAAACTAAGCATAACAGAAGGGAGTTGCACAGAGACACTGACCTCGAACACAGAGACGCTGCCATGCCTATAGATCTCATTGGCAGGCGGGTGGAACCAGCCACACTTCCTCATGTGCTGGTAGAGGATGCTTCTGCTCTTCATGTATCGGAGACAGAACTCACACAGGTACAGCTTGGGCAGTCTGGCAGAGAGCAAAGCAAGCCAAACGACACCGTCATTGTAAACCATGAACAGCCAAACGAAACGCCACGCTGCAGGACATTCCGGATCCACTACATCCGATTTCTCATCTCTTGTGACGCTCGGCCAATTGACTTCTTTTCAGCTGTTAAACTCAAGTCCTTTGTTTTTTTTATAATCGGAAGTGTTCTGATTTGAACGGAAGTCGTGTCTTTTTGTTTAACTGTTTGTTTTTTATTTTGAAAAAATAAAACGTCACTACATTGATTATCGTTGATAAATACCTGTACGATAATCGAATGAGAAATGAGGTGGCCGATTGCACCGATATGGTCAAATGTACATATTAAACTCATATTCCAGAAGTGAAGTGGGCAGTGAGAGGAGGTGCGATACACCTGCTGGTTCCTGTCCACAGAGGGACAGCACTGGCAGGCCCTGCTGGTGATGGGCCAGTCTGTATCAATCAGTGGAGGCTTACAAACTAGCAGCCCGGCTGTCTAAATACAGATGACCTGGCCCTGTAGCTGCATGCAAACTGTACAAAGCAGCCAGACCTCAAGCGTGCTCCAACCTACAGCTCTAAAATGTGCTTCTGCATCAGCCACAGCACCTGAAACCATGACAACAGACACCGCTAAACAGGATGTGAACCTCAAATTAGCCCCTATCTGTAAGCAAAGATGAAAGCAGAGAGGTGGCAAGTGAAAACCACATTGTATGCACACTGCGTCTGTATGGAAAAGCATCTCTGCTGCTAATTTCAGTTAACACTGGAGCGCCAAAACAGCCCACCCACAACTCGTCTGAATGCCTTTTATCTTCTGCTTAGTTTAATTATATTTAACTCCCCAGTTCTTTTTTGTTCAATTGTCGTTCAAGTACTTCTGTATGCACTGCATGAAAACAAGTCATCGATGCTGAAAAATAAATCTGAGCCATGGTTTCCTAACAGCTAGTGCAAGCTTAACAAATTAAAGCAAGGACACAGGAATTCAAAAGCAGAGAAAGCCTTTCAAGCGCACTTTCACATTCACATGAACTCCACAGCACCTGGGCATCTGGGGATTCTGCCAATCGGCTTGGCAGTGCGGGAGCGTTTATTTTAGTTTTCATTGAGTTACATTTCAGGTCACTGGCCTGCAATAACAATAATAATAATAAAGCAAGCATGCGGGGGAAACCCGCTTAAAGCATGGGAGATCTACGAGAGCGAAGACTACAAAAGCAGTTTGTTTTATTTATTAAAAGGTCAGGGCTCAGTATTACTGCACTAGCTTTGGGTCAGCGGTAATACTAAGAAACACTTTAAGTATAAGCTGATGCATTGTACCCAGGCTGTGCTGCAACTTAAGCTTTGTGACTCATCATGTGCACAGCGTTGTACAAGACAAAGCCCGGGCCAGACTGTGGTCCACGGGTTGCAGTGGAAGTGGAGGCTGTACCTGCTGTATTCCTGTGGGTATGGTGAAGAGTACCACGTCTGGATCTCATACTTCCCAAACTCGATGACTGAAGGACAGCGCACCTGTGGATCTGGGGGTCCGGTCACCCCGACTTTCTGCAAATCCGAAACAAACAGACAGATCAGAAGCTCACATTCCATAATGCACAGGGCCTATGACCAGGGGCCAGGTCCTGACGAGGAATCACGGCACCTGAATGTACAGCTATGGCCATCACCCTAGAAAATGAACTACTTTTGCGTCAAAGTCAAATGAAACCTGCTGAATAACGTTACGTTAACATATTGAATTACACAGCTCTTTGTAGACAAATCGAAAAAATGTGGCATTTCAAAATCTAACATGAAACACTGTACTACTAACATTTTTGCGATACCATTTTGTTGTTTCTTTGATTACATGATGTTAAATAAAAATATCTAAATTATGTTAAAATATAATATATATATATATATATATATATATATATATATATATATATATATATATATATATATATATATATATAATAACTGTATGCTGTTACTCTGCAAGTCGATATTCAATAAACCCAGCTCCACTGTCATATTGAACAGAAGACTAGCTGACTCCAGGATCTCAATTGATTTTTGTTGGCAGAGTGTAAACAGGAGATGCACTTGACCGGCGTTCAGCACCATGCCCTTCATAACACCTCCTTCCCAGGTGACCTGCGTTACTGACTGCATGTCACTTCATTGACTAATCATTAACACAGCGCTCTTCTTTTTCTAAACTACTAGCTTGTCTTGAATGGAAACTTGCAGCTTGTGTAACCAAAAGGCACAGATGGTCTGCTCAATGAGAGACCAAACAAACAGAAAACACCAATGCAGGTTCAGTTTTATTTAATTAAGTCATGTATAAAAACAGGTTTGACTCCTCCTCCCAAATCAGTAAGAATTGCTAATGAGGATCTGTAGTGAATAGCTTTTAGAATATAGTCCAATGTGTCTACAAACACACACACACACACACACACACACACACAGATGGGAATACCTGCTCTGCTGCTGCCTCTCCCAGCTCCCTTTCCTCTCCTTCCCTACTCTCTGCCAGCAGGATTCCCAGTGGGAATGCAGAGGCCCAGCTCCAGTACAGCTGCATGCACATGGAGGAACAGCGAAGACACACCGACAAACACAACAACTCTGACACCCGCAGGGCAGATAGGCTTCTGTGCTTTGAGCTGAGCGCATCTGCTCTGGGGCCCCTCACCCTCTCTGTGTGAGAATGCATTTCCGTTTCCCCAGGTGCTGTGCTGAGAACAGCCGCATGCAGAGAGTGGCTCAGACCAAACTGCTGCTGCTGCTGAATTCATTGGTTTAAAATCAACCAACTTGCTTCCAACAACTTCGCACTTCAAAAGAAGTATTTTAGTTTGTGCGAGTGCAGTGCCAGCTCTTTTCTAACAGTTTACTTGTGAGAGGACACAAACCAGGGTCCGGGTCAATTCCCAGTTCCATATCCCGGTTCCTTTTTAATCAATTTCAACACATCACTGATCAAAATTGCAGTTAGCGGTATTCTGTTAAAATGAGCTTCTCACAGTGGCAAAGGAATTGGACTTGCCCGACCCTGGACACAATGTCCGTATGGAAACCTCTGTTTATTTAGTAGTATGACCCCAACAAAGGGCAATTCAGAGACCTCACAGTGATGAAGGGCTGCTGTCAGAGTCTGAACTGGGTGAAGCCCCGGGTTACACAGCCAGCAGTGACGTGCTCCACTGGACTGCACAAGAGCCACAGCAAACCAACACAGCACTTCCCATAGCTTGTAATTTTAAAATGAGTGGTCCTCTCTCTTTCAGGGATCGTTTCTCTTATTACACCGTGTAACACTTTTTTTTTTTTTGTTCCTGGGTAGTAAGTGTTATTTCCTAATTGCTTATGCCTCAAAAGTATAGAAAATGGCTATTATTCCCCACAGACTTTGCTTTTGTGACCAGGACAGTGATATTTTGAAATATCACTATTTCCAATGGGAAAACGGGCAAATGTGTGTCTTTTCATTCACATAAAGTCAGAAAAAAACAACATATGAATCCAAATTAACATTTATACTAAAGTAATACAAAAATGACTACAAAAGATTTAGAAGTGAGTAGTTTCTCGAGATTTACGATTATAGTATTTACAGTATAATTGTAAATCTCGAAAAACTACTCACTTCTAAATCTTTTGTAGTCATTTTTGTATTACTTTAGTAGAAATACATGTTAATTTGGATTCATATGTTGTTTTTTTCTGACTTTATGTGAACGAAAAGACACAAAAGCTCCAGTTTTCTCATTGGAAATAGTGATATTTCAAAATATCACTGTCCTGGTCACAAAAGCAAAGTTTGTGGGGAATAATAGCCATTTTCTATACTTTTGGGGCATAAGCAATTAGGAAATAACACTTACTACCCAGGAACAAAAATTGTGTTACATAGTGTTATTCATCCCAGATCTCCAGTGATGCAGATTTAAAAGCGGGCTGAGTTTAATCCAGGAGCTTCTTAAAGAAAGCAAACAGTTAACTGATGTCTAAAAAGATTGATTAAATTTGTCAAATTTTATAATTGTTTCTATTTAAAAAGAGATGCTTTTTCTTGTTTTTAGAACTGGGGATTGGCTTTAAAACTAAAAATCAACCTTGTTGTGAATTTGAATCACATTGCCTAAAGCTATAACAAAAACAAAGCCCTTGTAATTTTCAATAGGGCATGCAAATAAAAACAAAACACAAGAACAGACAAACTCCACGCTTCCAGCTGACTAAAGCACAATGCAGTTACCATTCACCCCCACCCCCAAGCCATTATGCTGAGGTTTGTATTGGAAGCTCAGCCTGCTTGGGGCCTCTCCTGCCTGCCATCCACACACACACACACACACACACACACAATGCAAATAAGTCATGCTTCCAAAAAGAATCGCAGGGAGAAGAATAGCAGGCTGCTTCCCTCCGCGCTCCTGCACGGCTCCCTGTGGTTCCAGGCTGTCTGCTCTCATCAGTCTGCCTGCCTTTCCTGGGATCACAGGGAGTGAGGATGGGAGGGAGAAGGGTAGAAGGAGAAGGGCTTTCTCTCATGGGGTATTCCGATATGAAAATTACTACTTTTATTAAACAAGAAGCTGTTCAGAAAGCACTGCAATATGGAATAATGCAAAACAATGAATTGCTTGCATGTATAAACTAGATCAATAAATAATAACTATAATCATTAAAGCTGCTTGCATAACCTTGCTGCCACATTAAATTTATAAAATAGGCTTTACCTTTAAGAAACTGTTGGACCGCATCTCTAAGCCTCTACTTACGTTTAACTCTTTGAGGTACAAATAAAAACAATCCTAACTTTATTTTTTTAAAGAAGGTTTTCCACAAAACAGGGTTTCAAATGTACCGGCAGGCTGGATTGGGTCAGTCACCCAAATGATCAGTTTCCTCCTCGTGACACTTGAGTCACTCTCAAAATGTATTTCTAAAAAGAAAGTGCTTGAATCAGTGTTGGATTCCTGTGTACCTTCAGGAGTTAAATAAGAAGCAGGAATTCCCTGGGATAATCCCCCTGCAGAGTCAGGGAGCCTTTTCCTTGTAGGGTCAGAGGGCAACAGGTAGCGTTTAGTCACATCAATCATCCCAGGGGAAGCAGCTTGGCGCTCAGTGCAGGAATGCAGGAGCACCCCCTCCACAAGCACAGTGTGGGAATGCAGCTTTTAACGAGGCAAGCTTCACAGGGTTTCCATTTTGCAGCATTGTACAGCATTTCAGAGCCATTATTTTTGTTTTGGATTAAACCACCATCAGAAGAACCCCCACCTATGGGAAGGGGCCGTGGCAATAACCCTTCGATTTCCCTGAAAGTCTGGACTCGTAAGCGTAGTCACAGTAGTTGTTTTCCTCCAGCCTTAATTCAATATAACTTCATGAAGTGCCTGCCCGGACTCCCAGCTGAGAATGCTTACCTGTAGTGCTAGCTCCTGAATGTGCCTGAACAGTTCGATGTCTTTCTCTGACATGATCTCCTGGCTCCCCAGCAACCTGTCTTCACCATCCCGCCTGTCATCCCACGAGTCCTGATTGTCTGGAGAGAGAGAATTAAAATGAAAACAGGTGCGCTCTATTATGCAAGAGACTGCCATGTGATCTTCCATGCAATCTGTCAGACGGGGCAAAGCGATTCCTTATCAAACCAGACCACAGTCCTGCCATTCCCAACATGTTGCATCTTTACTGCTGTTTAAATGAATCTAAACTATATATGCAGATATATAAATACATAGCAGTGTTATTAAGTGGAGTTGCATGTCTACTTCAAAGTCTTACAAAATGAAATACAAAAAACCAGAGATGCTCACGCTTGAAAAAAAATCAGGTTATGTGTGTGTGTGGTATGTCTTTGGGTGGGAGGCAGAACCACTTCACTAACCCTGCTCACAAGACAGCACACCTCAGTGTAAGACACCTGGCACTATCCCAGCTGAAGAACAGGCTTATTAAAGGCGTGGCCACGGCTCACCTCCTGGCCAGTCTGAAGTGCTGGATTTGCGCTCCCCTTTCTTCCGGATCCTGTATTGCTCCGAGTAGTCCACCACCTCACCCCGGGCTTTGCGCCCTTCCGCAGAGGGGGTGAAGAATTTGGTCAGGCCGTCGATGAGCCCTTTGGTTTTTTTGTTGAGCCGGATTCCCGCCCCATCCCCGAAGTCGAACAGCAGGTGGTTGTCGCCAGGGTAACCGCCTGAGGAGGAGGAGGAGGAGCAGGGGGAGGAAGGGGGTGACGAGAAGCCGCGGGACAGTTTGGAGAGCTTGCGCCTCCGCCCCCGCCCTAGGCCCGGCCTGCCACGCAGCTTCTTAAAGGGGCCTTTCGATCTGTGGGGACGAAAAACAAACAAACTGCCCTTTAATATGGAGTCTCATACACTGGACTCTCAGCTGATGCACTATCCTTGCACTATTATAACACTGTAGATACAATTTGCTGTAATCCTAACTTGTTACTTCTTATCTTGTAGTGCATTCTAGCAGTACTTGCACTTACTGTAAACTACACTGTATTTAAATGTTGTTTTTGCACTGTAACCTTGTATTGCCCTGGAACACCTGTAAGTCGCCTTGGATAAAGATCCATTCCTAGTTTTACAATGTGTTTATTAAGACTTGTTGCCTATACACACTACAGCTAATCAAGCTGCAATGCAATAGGAGTTTTAACACAGAAACACTTGTTCTACACACAGCTGAAAGGAAAGGATGGTCTGTGATAAGAGACAAATACGCTGCATTCTGCTTCTTTAACCTGTTCTTGGGATGGCCGAGGGGCGCGGTGTAGCGCCGTTTGATCTGCGCTGCTTTTTTGTGTAAGAGCTTTCTTCCCTTTTTCCGAGGCCGACAGATCTGACAGATCCACATTCCTGCAAAACACAAACATGTTGAAAAAATAAGAATAATCTATTACCATTTTTATCAAGTTTTTTTGCCCCATTTGATGGCTTTTTATTTCTTCATTTTAAATAACTTTTTTTTTTTAAAGGTCTGACACGCAAGCACAGATGCTCTCAGGAAGGCATCTAGCCTCAAGGCGAGTGCTAGTCCTCCTCCAGGCACGTGGAATATTTCTCTTTGACCAGAGCACTCGCAGTGAAGTGAATGGACTGTGATTCCAATTGTTCTTTGAAATTAATCAAGTTAATTTAATAAAAAAGTATAACGAAATGCAGAAAGAGAATGGCATTTGTTTGCTCAATCGTGCAATTCAGATGCGGGGAGAGAGTTCTTGGAAAACCTGATCAATCGATAATTACAGAAAGAAATGTTTTGTTCACCTTTGGGCATCCGTGTGAGTGGAGGGTCGCAGCACTCCATGTGAAACCCACGGTCACACGAGTCACAGAATAGCATGTTATCCTGCAAAACAGACACAAGGAGCAGCTATTAACATGGGGCTCCATCCTACAATCAACACACACCGGACACAAACAACTGGAGCCTGGGGGCTGTAGGTTCTATAGGCATTGTCATCACAAATATATTGCAAAGGTCATGAACTTTCCTATTTTATGTTTTTATGATGTTACAGTATCGGGACTCTACATGGAATGAACCTTAATCTACTTCGTCTAGCTTTGCCTAGAGATAACTATCAACCTCACACCTTGAATGCACCAGGCACTCAGGAGACAAATGGCTAATCAAACCCGTCTCCGTGATTTAATTAACCCATCTAGGGAGAGAGAGATGATTTAACATAGGAGTCTGAAAAAGAGAGGAAAATGTCTTAAAAGATTTAAGACAAATTTCACATAATGATTTAATACTACTGAGTACAAGATGCAAGTGTTTTTATTCTTAAATTGCCTAAAAAGTATAGAATAACCCAAGTAATAAATCCCTAAGAGAATTAAACTGTTTGCAAGCCAAGCCATAACCAAAATCGCAACCAGACATGTTTGGTGTCTAAATGTAATTTCTTGTGGTAAAAATAACAGGAATTCAGAATAAAATCTGAATTATTTAGCAAAAGTTATGCATGTTTTAAAGTTTCCCCTTTCCAGATTATGATAATCAGACAGAGGAAGGGGTGTGTGCAATCAATCAAGATTGCAAGCCCATGTGCAACAAAATAGCCAATAGGACCATGCAGCGGGAAATTCAAACAATCTCTTTGTTTGAAAAGTATAAAACCCCTGCTTTAGCCCCAGCTCCTAGCTCCCTCCGGACCCACTAGCTCCCTCCGGACCCGCTAGTTCCCCGGACCCACTAGCTCCCTCCGACCCGCTAGCCGCCCCAAACCTTTGAAGCTGCCTCAGACTTAAGAAGACTAAGAAATTAAAGACTGCACCTGGAGCCCTCAGCTCTAAGCATTTATCCATCAAGAGCCCTGACATTCGGAGAAACGCAAGAGACTACTTTTCAGGCTAGGCAACAATACTCTTAAAATATCTATTCAGGTATTGTGACCCCTTGTGTCAGTATGTACTGGTATTTCTTTGGTGAATTGTTGTCTTAAACCTTAGTTCTCATTGTAATGCTTTTAATGTGACATTTAATTGTGTAACTATTTTGTGTGATTTTCAAACTTATTTCATTGCATGCTTAATAAATACCATCTTTCTAAGAAGAGATTCCCAGTATTAAATCATTTGCTCATGTTGAACAAACACGATTCATGAACTTTGAACAGTCTGGAATGTGGTCTATTTTTGGCTTGTTGTAACTTGTAAATCCGCTATCGTTTTCAGAGAGCAATATTAAAAGCGGGTTTGTACATTACAATAGGTTAGAATAGTTTTTGGAGGTCCTTTGATGTATTGCTCTTAAGAATATATTAACTGCCCACAATAGTACCCACATCTACAGGGCCCAGACGTTAGGACTATCTGTATAGACGGGATGGACTGCATTTAAATAACAAGGGAACTAGTCTACTCGGAGAAAAGATCCTCGAGCAGGTTCGGAAGCATTTAAACTAGAAAGGAAGGGGGGAGAAATCAACAAAAAAACAGAAGGGAGACCGCATCAAAACAAGAACAACAACTCAGGTAAGACAACCATTAAATGTATTTATCTAAATGCTAGAAGTATCAGAAACAAAATTCTAGAACTTGAAGCTACTGCACTAACAGGTAACTATGATGTGATAGGTGTTACAGAAACGTGGTTGTCTGAGAGTGATGGGGACGAATTTAATATTTGTGGGTATACACCGTATAGGAAAGACAGGCAGGACAGAAGAGGAGGAGGGGTAGCGCTATACATAAGAAACAGTCTTGAAGCCCAGGTGTTAAACCTGGACAAAGAAAATAAAACCGAATCAATATGGGTCAGAATAACGGACAAAAATTCAAAAGGCATAATAATAGGAGCATGCTATAGACCGCCAGATTCAGACGGTGAGCACAATAATCTGTTATACAATGACATTAGAAATGTGTGTAGCAAAGGAGAAGCCATACTAATGGGGGATTTCAACTTCCCCCAAATAAAATGGGAAAACCCAGTGGGTAGCGCGAAGGATGAAATAGAAATGGTGGAAATGACAAATGACTGCTTCCTAACACAATTTGTGAAGGCACCCACTAGAGGGGAGGCATGCCTTGATTTAGTCTTTTCAAATAACGAAGATAGAATAACTAAAACAGAGGTCAGAGAACCACTGGCAAACTCAGACCACAACATGGTCTCATTTGAAGTGTTTTTTAAATCCCCAAAAGTAAATGACTAAAGCTAAGGTTTACAATTTTAGAAAAGCAAACTATGAAGGTATGAAACAGAGACTAACAGAAGTAGATTGGAGTAAAATAGAGAAAACACCCACAGAAGAAGGATGGTTGTTCTTCAAAAATGTAGTACTAGAGGCACAAAACAATTATATCCCTAAAGTAGACAAATCTAAATGTAAAACTAAATTGCCAAAATGGTTTAATAGATCAATTAAAAAAAATATTCAGCGAAAAAAGGCACTTTACAGAGCATTAAAAAAGGACCAAAAAGAAAGTACGCAGAAAGAGTACACAGAACTGCAAACGCAAGTCAAAAAGGAAGTTAGAAAGGCCAAGAGAGAAATAGAAATGAACATTGCTAAGGGAGCTAAAACCAATTCCAAAATGTTTTTCCAATATTACAACAGCAAGAGAACATTCAAAGAGGAGATTAAATGTTTAAGAGATACAAATGGCAAAATCGTAGAGGAAGAAAAAAAAATAGCAAATATGTTAAATGATTACTTTTCACAAGTTTTTACAAAGGAAGATACTGACAACATGCCCCACATGTCATCCAGTTCCTATCCAGTTTTAAATAACTTTAGCATAACTGAGGCAGAAGTGTTAAAGGGACTAGGAGCTCTTAAAATAAACAAAACCCCTGGGCCGGATGAGATCCTCCCAGTAGTACTCAAAGAAATGAAAGAAGTAATTTACAAACCGCTAACCAAGATCATGCAGCAGTCTCTTGACACAGGGGTGGTACCGACAGACTGGAAAATTGCAAACGTAATACCGATCCACAAAAAGGGAAACAAAACTGAACCAGGTAACTACAGACCAGTAAGCCTGACTTCTATTATATGCAAACTTATGGAAACTATAATAAGATCCAAAATGGAAAATTACCTATATGGTAACAGGGTACTGGGAGACAGTCAACATGGTTTTAGGAAAGGGAGATCGTGCCTAACTAACTTGCTTGATTTTTTTTGAGGATGCAACATCCATAATGGATAATTGCAAAGCATATGACATGGTTTATTTAGATTTCCAGAAAGCTTTTGACAAAGTCCCGCACAAAAGATTAATTCTCAAACTGAACGCAGTTGGGATTCAAGGAAACACATGTACATGGATTAGCGAGTGGTTAATATGTAGAAAACATAAAGTACTAATTAGAGGAAAAACCTCAGAATGGAGTGTGGTAACCAGCGGTGTACCACAGGGATCAGTATTAGGTCCTCTGCTATTCCTAATCTACATTAATGATTTAGATTCTGGTATAGTAAGCAAACTTGTTAAATTTGCAGACGACACAAAAGTAGGAGGAGTGGCAAACACTGTTGCAGCAGCAAAGGTCATTCAAAATGATCTAGACAAGATTCAAGACTGGGCAGACACATGGCAAATGACATTTAATAGAGAAAAGTGTAAGGTACTGCACGCAGGAAATAAAAATGTACATTATAAATATCATATGGGAGATATTGAAATTGGAGAAGGAATCTATGAAAAAGACCTAGGAGTTTTTGTTGACTCAGAAATGTCTTCATCTAGACAATGTGGGGAAGCTATAAAAAAGGCTAACAAGATGCTCGGATACATTGTGAAAAGTGTTGAATTTAAATCAAGGGAAGTAATGTTAAAACCGTACAATGCACTAGTTGTCAATAAGCTACTAACAACCAAACGAGCAAGATGGGCCGAATGGCCTCCTCTCGTTTCTAAACTTTCTTATGTTCTTATGTTCTAGTAAGACCTCATCTTGAATATTGTGTTCAGTTCTGGTCACCTCGCTATAAAAAAGATATTGCTGCTCTAGAAAGAGTGCAAAGAAGAGCGACCAGAATTATTCCGGGCTTAAAAGGCATGTCATATGCAGACAGGCTAAAAGAATTGAATCTGTTCAGTCTTGAACAAAGAAGACTACGTGGCGACCTAATTCAAGCATTCAAAATTCTAAAAGGTATTGACAATGTCGACCCAAGGGACTTTTTCAGCCTGAAAAAAGATACAAGGACCAGGGGTCACAAATGGAGTTTAGAAAAAGGGGCATTCAGAACAGAAAATAGGAGACACTTTTTTACACAGAGAATTGTGAGGGTCTGGAATCAACTCCCCAGTAATGTTGTTGAAGCTGACACCCTGGGATCCTTCAAGAAGCTGCTTGATGAGATTTTGGGATCAATAAGCTACTAACAACCAAACGAGCAAGATGGGCCGAATGGCCTCCTCTCGTTTGTAAACTTTCTTATGTTCTTATGTTAAAGAAAAGGGCTTGCTACCAGGAGGGTCCCGGTTCAAATTCCAGCTCAGCCACTGACTCACTGTGTGTGAGACCCTGAGCAAGTCACTGAACCTCCTTGTGCTCCATCCTTCAGATGAGGAGTAAAACAAGCGAGCTCCTATTGGAAGTGACTCTACAGCAGCAGCTGTTGATGAAGCAGAGTTCACCCCCTAGTCTCGAAGTCGCTCGGGATAAAAGTGACTGCTAAATGACTAATTAATAATAATTATTAATAACTACAACATTATCACACAGACACACCACCCGTTACAGCACTGTATAGACACATCACCTCTATACATTTCTGCTGTGCCGCTAAAGCCTGTATTTTGAATATGACGTGTAAACTACTGCAGTTACAGTAAACATTATAACCCTCCGACACAAGCAGTATGGGAAATGAGCCCCATGTGGCAGTCTGTGATGCACAAAGCCCCCCTCTGTTTCACACCTGGTGGGCTGCTTGGTCACCTTGACAAAGAGGTAGCTGGTTCAGCTCCTGCTGTGCCCTGGCTTGGCTTATCATGAGAAGCTCCAGGTAGCTGTTTGTTACACACATTATCTATTTTAGGACTGTTCTAATTCGAGAACAGCACAGAGTGAGGCTGGCACTGAAGGACAGGTACAGGCTGATCACCACCTCTTTATTGGCTGAGATAGGGGGGTTGGTTTATACTACCATAGAATCAACCTGCGCCATCTACAGAACGTCATGTCATGTACACATGTTAAATTGAAAATAAAATTAAAAATGTAATAAAAAATAACTTTTCTTTTTTTTGGTTTTTTGGACATCCCCCCCCCCCCCCCCGGATTGCATCATGCCCTCCCTGTTGAGAAGCACTATGTAAATGTGATGGATTAGCTACTACAACACTTCATATCAGCTGCTCATGTATAGTTTACTTTGAGTTGTTGTGATCACGCTGATCAATGTGAATTAAAGATTGCTAAATGACAAGCTTGGTTTCTTCTCACCCAAACTAAAATGTATTACTAACAGTCAACAGCTGTTACAATAGTGGAAAACACCAGTGGAGGCTTTGAGTAAACTGCTGTTGCTCATAACATCATATATATTGTAACTCCTGAATGTGTCCAAGACTTTTGCTCAGCAGTGTATATATATATATAAAATTTACGGTCTGCAGCCCACACCACCACCAGCTGCTAATTTTTTTCTAATGATTTTGCTAATCTGAAAATCTCTTTAAAACACAGTGCATGCTCATTCATTCTCGCTATAACTTAAGTAAGCACAGACTATACAGAAAGAGCAGTCAGCCGCTACTTACCGCATTCTTCCCCTGGTCTTGACAAGAACTACACGTCTTGCACTCTATGCACTGCCACTGCAAGGCTTTCACTCGAACCGTCAGCTCTGCAGAGAACTTCAAACATGACGGGTGACCTGAGAGAGAAAAACAGCAGGACCAGCAGCAGCAATAAGAATAAAAACAAATCTACTCCCATTTGTTTTATACCCTTCTCTAGTACATTGAATTGTAGTGCAGCTGGAAGCACACACTGGACTTCACGGTGACTTTCTGCAAATGTTTTAAAGAATGTGACTGGCTGCTGTCATGTAATATTATTATTATTTCTATATAGCACCTTTCATAGTGGATCACCATCACAAAGATCTTTACAGAGGCAGGCTGTGAACTGTGCGTTATATGCAGAGTCACTTACAATAGGACACTGATTTAACATCTCATCCACAGGATGGAGCACAAGGAGGTGAAGTGACTCGCCCACACAGTAAGTCAATCAGTAGCAGAGATGGGATTTGAACCGGTGACCTTCTGGTTACAAACCCTTGACTTTAACCACTGGACCGCACCCTCAACCCCAGTGGCAATGTGAATGTGTGTGAATGCGTGTAAATGTGTGTGAATGCATGTTTTTCAGGGTCAGGCTCAATTCCAATTACTTTTTAAAATCAATTCCCTTTGAAAGAATTGTAATTGACACTTTAAAAAGACATAACTGTTGTGATTGTTTCAGCTGTTTTCATTTGAAGCCAATGTATTTAAATAATGTGCTGCCACTGAGATCAATGATGTGTCAGAATTGATTAAAAGGGAATAGAAATTGGAAATTGATTTTAAAACAGGAATTGAAATTAAAAAACAGGGATTGAACCCAGCTCAGCAAAGCAGACAGCACCCCGATCCCCAGTGTCCCTGCCCCCCAGTCCCACACAGCACCCCTATCCCAGTGTCCCTGCCCCCCAGTCCCACAGTGCCCCTATCCCAGTGTCCCTGCCCACCAGTCCCACACAGCGTCCCTATCCCAGTGTCCCTGCCCCCCAGTCCCACACACCACTGTTGCCGCAGTCTGCGCAGGAGATGAGCTCCTCTGGGTTCTTGTCCCGGTTCTGCTCCTTTGTCCCGAGACAGAAGCTGCAGATGGGAATGGGCTCGGCAACCGGCTGCATAGAGGAGGGGAAACAAACAAACAAACAAACACACAAACAAACCATCACATAAGAAAGTCCATGAAGGTGACAGAGTATTGCTTGCAAAGCAGCATCCGAGCGCTGAAATTCAGGAGTCAGGTTTCTTTTAACGATTCTTGGGTCTTTGTTCCTCTGCTGTCATTGTTATCTGAGCCCAATTTAATACCCAGCTTAGCTGAAGCAATTCCCATTGGCTAATCTACTGAATAAACAAAACAAAACAAAGTCTAACCTGACCCTTGACGAATACCACACTGCAATGTAAAGGATACCTTTTTATCTTTGTGAAGACAAGCTTGGCCTTGTAATGGATTAAACCAACACACCTGCTCACTAAACAGCAGATGGCAGTATTCAATATAAAGCTGGCTCCCTACAGAGCTCCCTGCTGCTGAACAGTGCTGGTAGGTAACTAGAGTCACATTTCTGCTATCCAGTGTTAGTTATCAGACGCATGCTCACATGTTCTTGTTGGAGCACAGGTTTCAAAAAATAAAATAAAATGTTGCAAAATAAATTGGTATTTTTGTGCAGATAATATCATGAAAAACTACAACAAAAACCCTGGAAAAGCTTGTCCAAAAAAGCGTATCTTTGGTGAGCTGAGCAAAATTGACCACAAATATAAAAACACCCTGCAAATCCACATCAACCTCAGAGCACAAGAGCCAAGGACTGCCTGTCTGTCTATCCGTGTCTCAAACAGCCAAGCACAGTCTGTGTGCAAAATATTTACAAAACCTCAGAGCGAAACACCTGTCTGTCTCGCTAGTCATGCATCCTCTAGGTGTGCAAGGCTTCCCCGACACACTACTCCAGTGCAGCTCCTGCACTAGTTCACTACAGCAATTATTCAAAAGCACAGGCAGCCCCCCCTTTCAGCGAGTTCCCACAATCCTATTGAACGAGTCGCTGGCACGCTGCCTCAGTAGTTGTATCCGCACTCTCCCTCTAGAGCAGGAGGGGAGTTCTGTTTTCAGTATAATGATCCTTAGCTAGAAAGATCATTTCTGGCCTGGCCATGTTTCCCACACAAAGGGACAGCGTGCCAGGCTGAGATACACAGCGTACGAAACGTTTTGCATCACCTAGAAATGTATTATTGAGACATAACAAATGCAATAAATAAAAAAAAACTATATGAACATAATTTACAAAATGATATCGCAACTGTCTACTGAAGTCATAATAGCAGTACAGCAGTATTTCATGCTAGATTTGAAAGTCACATTTTTCAATTTTATACGGAAACCTCAAATGTAATTCAATGTGTTAACGTAACATTATTCAGCAGGTTTAACTCAACTTCACAAAGTTAAATTTGTTCATTCTATACAGAGGGCGACGCACGCAAAACTTTTGGCCATAGCTGTAGTCTTACACACTTCTTAGCAAAAACATGCAACCTTTTCCACTGTGCTCTTTAAGCAAAGGCAGAACTTGAAATTTGGGGATTCATTTTATATAAATATCTTAATAAATTGGCCTTCCATCACCAACACCAACACCTCACCTGACCTTACTTTTAAAATACAAAACTGGCAAACCACAAACACATCAGACATCCAGCATCAGTCACTTCAAATTAAATACACACAATTGTAGAGCACATATTTACTTCCCCTAGAGGAAGGAATCTTTCAAACACCTCTGCTTCTGAAACTATTTAATTATTTTTTTTCAACACGGCTCTGCATACTCTTTTGAAGCCCTCGGTACAGCAGTTTCAACGTGTTCTGTTAAGAAGTCGGGACTAGAGCTTTCCCAGGCTTCAGGGGTCCAACCATTGAAACAGACCCAAGGATTGGATTCACTTTCAATGCATGCAGCTACTCCCTCAAAGGGCTGTCTGATGAGGATTGTGCACGATAAAAAAAACAAAACAAAACAAAAAAAAAACCACTGCTTGTAGCAGTGCCCAACATGATGAAATCAGGGCCCATGTTAATCTTCTCTGTACTCCCCCCCCACCCTCCCCTCCTCCTGTGGTCATCACTATCCTCTTGCAATAGGACTAGCTGGATGGCAAAACAGTGCTAGTAGTACCTCAAAAGTAATTGGAATCAATAAATAACTACTGACCATGCCCAAAGAGTTGAAAAGGAAAGTTTTGAGTGAGGAAAAGAAGGGTTCAATTCTGGCTTTACTGGCAGAGGGATACAGTGAGCGTCGGGCTGCTTCATAAGACAGCGGTTCATAAGAACAAGGTCAAGCAGCACACATTGGGGACAACAAAGCTACAGACCGGCAGAGGGCGAAAATGACTCTCCACTGACCGGGATGACCGCCAACTCATTCGAATGTCACTCAGCAACCGTAGGATGACATCAAGTCAACCAGGAGTGGCATAAAGTCACCCAACATCAATGTGAAAGACTGGTGGAGAGCATGCCAAGACGCATGAAAGCTGTGATTGAAAATCAGGGTTATTCCAGAAAAATATTGATTTCTAAACTCTAAGTTAAAACATTGTGTTGTTTAAAAATGAATATGAACTTATTTTCTTTGCATTATTCGAGCTCTGACAACACTGCATCTTTTTTGTTATTTTGACCAGTTGTCATTTTCTGCAAATAAATGCTCTAAATGACAATATTTTAATTTGGATAAAAATGTTCATTTTACCCAAACACATACCTATAAATAGTAAAACCAGAGAAACTGATAATTTTGCAGTGGTCTCTTAATTTTTTCCAGAGCTATATACATACATATATATATATATATATATATATATATATATATATATATATATATATATATATATATATATACACCACATATACATATATATATATATATACATATAATATATATATATATATATATATAAATGAAACAGATTAAACTCAAATGAGCTGCAATAACAGTCGACCACGCGAGCACACCTGACTGAGTTCTTAAAGGAAAGTGTGTGTTAATCCTCAGGCTTTATTAATCCATTAGCATCCCCTCAGATGAAAACACAAATAAATACATTTGTGCAATTTGTTGTTTTTTTTCCCTGCAGCTATCACCCTATTTAGTCTCTGAACATTTCCCCCTCTAGACAGCATCCTCCACGTCATTACTTAAACCGCTCATCATACCGCAACCAGCAAAACAATAAAACATACAAGTACGCACAATTATATTAAAGGGCACCCCCCTCTACAAAACCTTGTTTACAGGACAGCGCTTCCCAATTAAATTGTAGAAGAAAGCCATTATAATGCAGCAGTGGCAGCAGTAGGGACCGGGAACATTCTGAAAGCCCAGCCCCTGGGACTCCACTCTCCCAGCTCCAGTGTAACGACTAATTAAAAACAATAAATCACACTGAAAACAAGCCAGGTTTTACGGTGGCTGGCTGATGGAAGGTCAGCAGAAGCTGTGGTGAAGTCAAGGAAAGTCTCTCCTGCTCTCAAGCCTTCAATGCTGGCCCGATTCAGCTAAATGATAATGGAAAGCAGAGTTTATCCGCAAACCCAGATTATCCGCAAGCCCACCTGCCTATTAGAGCACACTTTCCTCCCTGCTCCCGAGGCCGCAGTAATGGGCAGGTTTCACTGCACACTCCACACTCTGGGGTGCTCCCTGTGGGATTCGAAGTCAACTTCACCTCAGAGCATTCCCTCTGCCAGGTATCTGGGACTGCTGATTCAAACTGAGCTTGCAGATTTATTAAGAGCGTAACCCTTCACAGGGAAGTCTAGTGCTAACTTTGAGAGGATATACACAGAGAGAGACTGAGAGAAAGAGATCTATATATAAAAGATTAGATTTGCAGTCAGTCTTGTAGGAAAGCTTTTAGACAAACGTGACTTTTTATTGTATGCATTTGTCCACAGGACAAAGTGAATTTAGCTGATAAGGTTTTGTTTACAGTTCAAACAACAGGGATGGAAATAAGACTCCTATTGCATAGCAGTGTCACCCATTCCAGATTTTACTACAAGACTGATTAGCTACTGTTTATAGATATCATGCTTATTAAACTCACAGTAAAACCAGGGATGGATCAAAGTGCTATGCAAGGAGAGTCTTATTGCCATCCCTGGACTCAGATAGCAGAGAGATGGTTCTCGAAGGCTGTTGAATGTGTAACAACTGTAAAACACTGGGCTCATTCAGGTGCAGTGAATCTTAGTGTCCCAAGAAGGTCCGGACATCCTTCCTTATTCTCGTTTGCAAACATCTCTCAGGTTCCTGGCGCCGAGTTACTCTACTTCATACAGTGTGAACGTCTCGTTTTCCATCCTTGGGAGTTAATCTGTCAGGTGTAAGTGCTAACATGAGTGACAGTGAAGCCTTCAATAACTGGAGCTGACAGTCATCACCCCTGACAGCCGGGGAGCAGCGAGTCTGTCTCTCTCTTTCCTGTAATCCTAGAGCCATGCTGTGAGCGAGGAGTAGAAACTTGACCCAAGCGCAGGTCCTGGAGCTCCGGTTACCTGCAGAAAATTGCCAAGCGCAGCCCTTAAATCATCATCTTCATCTGCCCGGCTTTTAAATGGAGAGGTATGAAACACACACAGCGAGCCCTTCTAACCCAACACTGTCAGGGCTTTTCACCACTACTGAATGAATGCATCTAAGACGTGTGTAGATGTGTCTTGTGTGCATACGTATTTAAAATACTACAAAATAAAGAAATACTAGGGGAACAAACCTGGCAGTAGGCTTTTTTTTGTACTGAAAATAACTACAGCACGCTACAATAATTCACATTTAAAAATCCCCATTACTTTTTCTAAGTACATAAACCAATCTAAAACAGAATGCAGAGCGAATAAAACAATAAAAAAAGCACCACCTCCACAGCTTGTTTCTTACATCCCATTTATTTCATTCAAGCCATTAAAACAACGAGACAAGCCCCTTTCCATGCCTATTTCTACTAAGTAATTGGACATTAGTCTACGCTAAAGACGAAAAACTAATTTGTTTTATTTCTTGTGAATAATTGATTTCTAAAAAGGTTGTAAAGAGACGGCTGGATGGGAAGCACTCTTGAGCAGGAGCAGCAGTGTTCTTAATAGGCAGGCGCTTGAATTATTGACAGAGTGGGACTGTGCAGGATGCTGCACTCAACAGTGCCTCTGGGAACACACACTCACTTCAATGTGACCCCGGCTCTAAAGAAGCCATGCAAGCAGCAACCCAATCTAGCACTGAATCCAGAGTGACGTGCTGCCTCAGGCAGGTTAACACAAAAACACACACACGAAAAAAGACATTTTTACAAGGCAGCAGTCTTATCAGCCTCGGGGTCAGGGTCATGTTTTTCAATTCCTTCGAAGGAATCGTAATTGATCATTTAGAGACACAATTGTTGTGCTTATTCAAGTGCTTTTATTTGAAGCCAATTTAAAATGACGAACAGGCAGCGACTTTCATTTAAATCACGTGTTGCCACTGTGAGCAGCTTACCTTAACAGAACGCTGCCGGCTGCAGTGATGCTGGAATTGATTAAAAGGAGAAATGTATTGGAAATTGATTTTAAAAAGGAATTGGAACTGAAAAACAGGAATTGAAGCAGATCCTGATGAGCCCATTGAGAGAGTTTTGGTGAACAAAAGCAAGCCCCCCTCCCCCCACCCCTTGGCACAGCGAAATGTGAAACCCTGGGTTAACATGCAAGAGGAACGCTGCCATGGAATCAGCAGACACAGGGAATCACACGATCAATCAGCGGACCAAATCGGAAGCTGACATCAAAATTCATCTCACGTATGAGGTCAGAGATCCACAGCAACTCCCATCAAGGTGTTCAGCCAGCCCCCTTCTTAATTCTTTATCGGTTTGTGAACTAGAACAACCCATGACATGAATACCTATAACCTCCTAGTGCTGCATGCTGCCGCACAAGCCCATAAACAGCAAGCAGGTTTCAAAGGGATTTGGTGATACCCATTTTTATCAGGACTTCCTGATAAAAGTGGGCGGCTAAACTACAGAAAAACAAACAGTCACAAAGGATTTTTAAAAATGTTTGATTTAAAAATGTCTCACTATTGGTTCTGGGATTTCCAGAAGGGTGACATTGCCCCCCTGCACCCCCAAAGCACTGCAGATCCCCCACGGTCTGCAGCCTCGCTTCCCTCCCTGCCTCCTGGTTTTCAGTGCTGCGCTTGTCTAAAAGCTGCGGGATTAATGTGCTCGCTGGTTCAGTAAACTGTGTGGGTCAAGTACCTTCCAGGAATCCTCTGTGTGTCTAATAATAGCCAGAGATTAAAATCAAGAGCTAAAAACAACTCCAGCACTGCAGTACAGCATCACACTTACTCACACCAAAAAAAAAAAAAAAAAAAGAGGAGGACAGCAGCCAGCACGGAGGGACTTGTCTTTTGTCGTTGTCCCCCAAACATGATTTTTAAACAGCAGACAGGTGCAGACTATGAGCCCGGTCATCTCGCTTTGTGGATAGCCTGTGGAAACGTCCACACTTTCGTCTGTAAGGGTGCCCTGTGCTGCAGCTGCGGTGAGCTGTGAAGGTGGCCAAGCCTCTGAGACTGAACAGAGAAGGAAAAAGAGGGGGTGGGGGGGGGGGGGGGGTGGGGGGGGGTAAAGCTTCCTTCTGACTGCAGATCAGGAATCACAACCAAGCAGTGATTTTTTTTTTTTTGTTGTTGTTGTTACTATAGTTTAATAGTATTTTGCCAGATCACGCTTCATTTCAGCATAAAATAATTAAACCAAAATATTGACCGACAAAGAGAATCAGCGATTTGGGCTTGCCATGTGTGTCTCTGCTCACACCATTTCTTCCTCTGTGCATGTGTCGGGTGTTTGTTGTTCGAGGGAGCTGTGAAACAGAGAGCCCGTCCTTGGTTTGTTTGCATTCAAGGTTCTCATTAATATGTGTCACACACAGCAGAGACTTCGAACAGCCCTTAATCCTGACCCCACCAGCCCTGCTCCGACAGCTCGATCATTGATCACAATGCAGGACGGAGACGCTACGCGATTCCAGCTGTAACAAACACGGCTCCTAATGGGGCTGCACGGGGATGAGCGCACAGTTACTGCAGGCAGCGCGGCCTCCAGGGAGAAGCCAATCCCTTTTAAATCACACACGCAGGCACATCCCTGCAAGGAAAGAAGAGATATAATTACCTGCACCCCGGTCATGATCCGCAAAAGAAACACAAGAGGCAATTTCAGATCTGCTTTGCAGGTGGAACAAGTATTCAAGGTGGCACAACGTTACTTGCATTGTACAGTGCCTTACACAGAAGCAGCAGCCCCTTTGAGTGTATAATATCTTTAACAAGCATTAGCAAAGGTGAAAAAATCAAACTCACGTTGTGTAGCAGCTTATGCCACTCTAGGTGACTATGCATTTCAAACCATTTTTGGTTTTTTTAATGGTACCCAAGGCTCGTGGTACTGGAAAGGCTGCTATTATTTAGCAATGAATATAATACTTTATGACAGCATTGTGTTTTTCTGCATTTAGATCGTACTGTGTAATTATATATCAGTACACAATGCTCACCTAAGTTCTCCTCAATTCTTGCGGTTTCACAGGAAGGGAGAAGCAAATGATATTAAGTGTGAATTCAAGCGATCTAACAAGAAAAGCAACACCAGCAGCACCAAGAAACCGATGCATTTTGCAGATATGTTTTTAACATCAACTATATAACCTCATGTTATAACAACTGTCAAAACATGGGCCCACTTGAAGGCTGATGAGTAGATCCAAGGTACAAGGCAAGATAACCCTGTTTACTTACTGTAAAGCTTGCATTGGGTACATAAAAGCTTGATGATGCCAGGGCACCACAGCAGTAATTCTGCACTTGAACTTACACCAATTAACATCAAGAAAGGAAGGCTGGAGGGAGGGAGGGATTCAACTGAACAAAGAGGGCCAGAAACAGTGTTTACATGAAACTCGTGTGTAAGTTTGCAACAAGAAAAGGTTTATCACACACACGCACACACACACACACTCAAAAACAAACCACAAGCCTTTCACTGAAGCACAAGCTTCAGACCAGGGGCTAGTTTATAGACTTGCTGAGTGGATTTCAATCTGTTTTTTAAAAAATAAACTGCTAAGTGCTGGCAGTGCTTGTGAAACTGGCCCCAGGTCCATAAAGACTATGCATTAACATCTCCATGCAATGGAAACACAGAACAACGTGAAGTCTTCGGGACCACTGCCCCACGTACCCCAAAACAACCAGGGGCACTCCTTAAAAAAGCACAACGCCACCACTTCCGAACCTTTGCAACCCCTGAAAACAAACTGAACTAGACAGGATTTCCAGAAGACGACGACTTCCACAGGGCTTGGAGTTCAAGTGAGCCTGTGCACCTCAAAGCAAGACTATTCTGTGTGTTGACTTGAAGCCACGGATCCATCATTACAAAAATAAAGCCAGCCTTCAAATCTGTTGTTGCAAGTAGAGGATGATTTTGTCTCCAGATCTCACAGGTGAAGTAGTTTTAATATAGTAGTATGGTTTTTGTGAATGCACAGTGTGTGTGTGTGTGTGGGGGGGGGGGGGGGGGTATAGTCACAGAGGGAACGGTAGCTATTCTTAAATCCCAACCAACTCTACTTTGCAGAGTTTTTTTTTTCTTCTGTGTTTTAAAGTTCCATCTTATAAAAGGATTCTTGCTTGCAGCGCTGGCATTACTCACTTCCTGTCCTTGTCACAAACAAGTTGTGCTGCCAAGGATCAGCCCAGGAGAAGGCTGGACTCTGCAGAGACACACACACACACACACACACAAGACACACCTCCACCCAACATTCATCAAGCTCCCAAACAATGCCAGCTCCCAGGACAAGCTTAACCCTTTCCCTCCTCTCTCACACCCTCGCAGATAGCTCACATTCCCTCAATTATTAAAGACACAGAGTGATCTATTCAAACAAAATGCAGAACGAACATCCAGTCTCAGGAATTGCATTAATCGGAGTAAAACCATAAAAAAAAAACAAAAAAAAAAAAAATAAAAAATAAAAGTCAACTCTACAAATGGCTCGAACTGCAATTTAATGAACGATTTACATTCATTTTGATTCTATTTTTTTAACACTGGTATCTCAATAGCCTTATTACCAGACCACTTATTTTGGTAGGCAATACAATCAGTTTCTCTCAGTTCTTATTTTGGTAGGCAATACAATCAGTTTCTCTCAGTTTTGTTGCCAGTGGTGGCAAGGCTTTGATCCCAGATAGACACACAGTGAACGCTAACCTCCCTGTGGCCCCTTGCTGAGACTGTGTGGTTTGATCTCTGTCACGCGCTGTGGGCCGGCACTGCAGCCTGACCCACCAATAGCACAGCCCCACTTGAGACCTTTCTAGCCTGATATTTACTGAAGTGCTGCTATTCCTGGATTTACTGATCTGTCTGTGTGTGTCTGATCCCTGAACTCCGGGTTCATTACTACAGACCAGGGTATTACAGCTTGTTAGTATTACATGCCTGCAGAACTGCTGTGCCTGTCTGCTCATGGCAGAATATCACAGGCATGGGGCCCTATCCTCACTTACACAGGAGACAGCTAGAAGATGCTTGTTTTAGTTTTTTTCTTCTTAACTCACAGACACATTCCTGTTTTCTGTCAGGCCCCCCCCAGACCTGTGGGAGACGCAGTGGTTTTCTAATGGCAGGAAGAGCAGTACCTGTGTGTGTGTGAATATCTGTATGCACTGTATAAATAACGACACTGACCTCCCTCCCTCCCTTCCAGCCTGTCAAGTTCCTTATCACACAGCCAGCGAGGAATGAGGAGCAATGAGCCCGCCACGCCAAGGCGGAGCCAGACTTCAGGAATGTAAACTACAATATTAATAACAATAACAACAATAATAATAATAATAATAATAGGGACTGAGATGCATAGCAGTTTCACTCACTCCAGGTAAACCCAGAAATTGAGGGCAAGTTAAGGATTTCTAGTTGCAGGTCCAGAAAGACAATACATTTGTTTCAGTTTTTTTTTTTTTTTTTTAAACAGTGAGCCAGCAATCAGCGGTGCTGAACTACAAAACTATTTGTTTAAATTTTGTTTTCAGGTTTTATCAAACTATTTAGCTACGGTTACAGTTTAAACAGCACCCGTGGGTTTCACTTTACTCCCATTCTGCTATGAAGTTTCATTACCTCAAAACACACACACTCGCTCATTCACTCAGGACACCAGGTTCAGCCAAACCAAACAGCACTGAAAGATAAGAAGCACATTAAACAAGTATATGCAGCTCCACAGCAGACGGGCGGGCTGGCGGGCGGGCGCAGCATGACAGAAACAACCAAGAAAACTGCACTTACTCCAGAGCCAAGCAACACAGCCAGCAGTGACACAGGAGACTGCACGCCTCGTCTCGGAATCAAGGAGCCCCGCTTCATTAGAGCAAAACCATGGATAACAAACAGCCCATTTCACAGAACCCATCAAGGTAAAAAGGACACTAAACACCATGATGACCCTGCACCACGTCACAGCTTGCACGACACCCATCCTAACGGTCACATTTCAAGTCAAACCACTTGAACTGAGGCAGAGCATTTGCATGATCACAAGGAACATTTTTTAAAAGTGTTTGAAATTTGCTAGCGAAACTAGAAACAAAATCATCAAGTCAGACTACAACAGTGCTGCCCAAACCGCCAAGAACAAGGTTATGCCTCTCAGATTACACACAGTGGATAAAACCAGGCACTAAAACAGATGAGAACACAACTGTGGGCTTGAATAACTCCCTGCTACAGCCCTCAATTTTAAAGGTCCACTGCTGCTGGATTTTACACCCACTCAGGGCTCCTGAACCGCAGCATGTCCAACTGAGCTGCTGAAAACCTCTCCCCTTCCCGTTTTCTACCTACCTCAATGACCCCAGGCATCGCTTCCCATGCTGGATGAGTATGGGTTTGCAGAGCAAGTGGAA
Source organism: Polyodon spathula (assembly GCF_017654505.1). Taxonomy (NCBI): domain Eukaryota; kingdom Metazoa; phylum Chordata; class Actinopteri; order Acipenseriformes; family Polyodontidae; genus Polyodon; species Polyodon spathula. The sequence continues at coordinate 4,056,549 of NC_054562.1, read as the reverse complement.
ATGCAGACGCAGATCCATGCAGCCTCTCAGAAGAGGGACTAAACTTTGCTTTCCTCAGGGAAGCAGAAATCGCTTGCTGGGCTTGAGAAAGGAGAATTCTACAGCTATGGACAAAAGTTTTGCATCACCCTCTATAGAGAATGAACACATTTTGCATCAAAGTTTAATGAAAGCTGCTGAATAATGTTTCATTACCATATTGAATTACACACCTTTGTGGTTTTCCATATGCTTAACGAAAAATGAAATTCTACGTTTCGAAATCTAACATGAATTACTACTGTACTACTATTATGGCTTCCGGTAGACACTTGCGATATCATTTTGTATTGTCTTGATTGCATGATGTTAAATAAAAGATTTAAACTATGTTCATTCATTCATTCATATATATATATATATATATATATATATATATATATATATATATATATATATATATATAATATATTTTTTTTTTTTTTTAATTCTCAATCCTAAAATTCTAGGCGATACTAAACTTTTGGCCAGAGCTGCAGAGTAAATGTTGCCAATTCAATCCCACAGCTGCAGGATGTCTCCAGGTTAGCAGCTGAAGAAAGGACATTATACAAAAAAAAAAAAAAAAAAAGGAAAGGAAACAAGCCAATTTGATCTCTGGACAGCCTCTGCTAATGTGCAACTGAGAAGCGCTCCACATGCAAAGTCAGTGCATTAGCTTGTTGTAAAACGGCTCCCTGCGGCACACTGCTCTCTCTCTACAAACTGTTCCTAACTTGTTTAAAAAATAAAAAACAAACAATCTGCTCTATAAACTGGAGGTATGAACTGCCGCAAGGCTTAAAACGTGTCAAATTGTTCAGCCGGAGAAGTGTGTGAAATGTTCTATACAATGCATCACAGCAACTCAAAACACACCACAGGTCTCGCTCTGAATCACCCGCAGGGATCACATGAGGCAAGACTGGTCAGAAAACCAACAGGGGCACAGCGACCCCACTTATTCAACTTAGTAAACTCTTTTACCAAGAGTTCAGTAGGAAGTGTGAGAGTCTGGAACCAACTCCCCAATAATGTTGTTGAAACTGAAACCCTGGGATCCTTCAAGAAGCTGCTTGATGAGATTCTGGGATCAATAGGCGTGTTACCTACAGCTTGTAGTAAAACCTGGAATGGGTGAAACTGCTATATAATAGGAGTCTTATTTCCATCCCCGCACCCCCTCTGACACTGAAATCTTCACACGAATATGCTTAGCAAATATTTCTAAAGCTCTTTGTGTCTTTACTGTATTCTGTTTCATACTGAATTCCTGCCAAAACTAAGTCCAACTGATCTATTTTACAGCTCTGCGGAGCAAATCCCAAGTTGACATTTCAAGGGTTCTCTACAAACCATCATGACTGGCACTTAAGTCTTTTAGATTCTGTTCATTCATAACTCTATAAATGAATTACAGGATAAACAGAATGGTAAAATAAATTAAAAAAAAGATATCAACAAAAACGGACCCTCTCATTGCACACTCCCGTTCCTCCTTCACTGACTGCACACAGAGTGCTTGCACCTGCATGGCTGGGGCGGAACCGAGAGCAGCCCCAGGGACACCATTCAGACAGGAAAGGAAACCGGATTAAAAGACACTATAGTGAACAACAGAGGCCAGATTACACTGCCACTGCTGCAGTCACCACACTAACTCCTAACACAGAATCCGGACGGGAATAAACAAAGCAAGAAATATACATCTGACTCTGAATCCTAACCAGCACGTCAGAGTCACGTTCTTGGATGTTAAAAGGTGCTAGAAGAATGGAGATGGGAACCAGTGCAGCACAAACTGATTATTCGATTATCGGGATTGAGTGCTCCACAGTCAGGTGCGGGTCAATGGTGTGGACTGGGCTAAAGTGAAACGAGTGAAGAAACAACTGCCTAGGCTTGTGATGACCGCTGCTGTTCTTCAGACTGTGGAGAAGAGCGACCCACACAAACCCCAGCAGCTGCTTCTTCACTCGTTTCACTGTGATCGGTACAATCAGCCCAATCCACCTCCTCCACGGAGAGCTCTGTCCCATTAACCGGTTCGTCCAAACCCTCGGCAGGGGTGCGTCACTCAGAGCGCCGCTCGCCTGGGCTCTCAATCTAAGCAGCAACGCTCCAGCGCCTAAACCTACCTTGTCCTTCTCATGCTGCAGCAGCCGGACGGGGGGCAGGCAGGCCAGGGACTGTGCCCGGCCGCACAGCCGGTACAGCGGCCCCTCCTTGACCAGGCGGCCGTGCCCGACGGCGCGCTTGGCGGCCAGGCGCAGCTGCTGGTGGAACGCGAGGGCCCCTCCTCCTTCTCCCAGCCAGGCCGCCCCATCCTCCTGCCCCTTGAGGAAGCGCTCGATGCTCTTTAGGGAGGAGCCCCTCGGCTCGTCCAGCTCCTCCAGGGCATGCTTCAGCAGCTTGTTCCAGTCCAGGGCCTGCTGCTGGTGCTCGGCCGGCTGGGCTGGTTGCCCCCGGGGCTTGGGGAAGGCCAGCCGGCCGGGGTTATCGGGGTCCTTGTATGAGTTGAGGCCCTTGTTGGACACTTTCAGGACGGTGCCGTCCTGGACACTGAGCTCCAGCTGCTGCAGGGCGGTGCGGCGGTCCAGGCCATGGGACATGGACACTGCATTGCAGATGCGCTCCTCCGAGGGCCGCTGCTTCTGCTTCTTCACCTTCTTGATCGCCTCCAGGATCCACTCCGTGTACTGCGGGTTCGCTAGCTTTACCATGGCTGAACCGCGGCCGCAGAATAATCCATTCAGAGAGAGAAGAGAGAGAGACAGAGAGAGAGAGAGAGAGAGATTTCCCCCCCAGCCAGCCAGCCGCCCTGGTTATCCCTTATCCTGGTGCTGGCCGGTGAGTTCCGCGCAACGTGAAGACAAGCAGCCCGGCGGGAAGCAGTTCACCATAGCACAGGTGTTACAAACAGCCCCCAGGGGACCACTTCCACCCACCCCCCGGACGCTCTGACAAGGGTGCAAACTACCTCCTCTCCTCTCCTCTCTTTGGGGTTCCCAGCAGGAAATGCCACAATAATCCAATGGGTGCAGAAATCCCCAGAACAATGTAAAGCAGGAGTAGGTGTAGCAGCAGCTGTAGTCTCTCAACAACGTGTTTGTTCAAGTACTGTTATAATAAAATAATAACAATAATAATTCCACAACCAAGTCGAAAAAAAAAGAACACGACTGGTTTTCAATTGCCGTTGTTTTCTCTCTCCAGTTTCCAGCAAAAATCTAAATCTTCTGAGGGACAATTTCACATTCCTGCCAACAGCACATCAACAGCACACAGAGGTGACAAGACCTGGAGGGGGAAAAGAAAAAGGAAGATTAAAGGCAATTATAACGGCTGCTTGAGGTCAAACCAGAAGTCATTATACAGAAATGACAACTACAGGTAAATCACCTGTTAGAAAACTCAAGTATGACACCAAAGCGCTTTACAATGGCAAAAGGAAGCACAGCAACAACATTAATATCAATAAAGGAAAAGTTAATACTTCTTTTAGGGCTACACTTGCCTCTTCTCTCCAATGTGTGCATCTGAGTACTGGTTTATTTGTATTTCTGTCCTTTATACCTTCCCAGCAAGGTGATAGCCAGCTTATCCTGCCTCTATCACTGGATCAAAAACCTAAATCTGAATGCATAATACTGTCAATGCACTGCAAAAAAAAAAAAAAAATCTCATTACAAATCACACCTGTGCATTTAACAGTAATATCACACGATAAATTTCCAGTACTATTAAACAGGTCACCTCGTGTGAATTACTTGTCAAACTGGTTCTTTATCAGTAGTAACTGCCTAAGTCCGTTAACTAATTATGCATAGAAAAACAACCACACACACACACCTGAAAACATCACACACACACACACACACACTCACCTGAAAACATCATACAAACACACACACTCACCTGAAAACATCATACAAACACACACACTCACCTGAAAACATCACACACACAGAGACCTACCCCATCCATGTGGGTCTGAGAAGATAAGGCAGAAACGCTTAACCTGGAGCTAAATTGAAAGTAAAAATTATTAAATAAATAAACATCTTTCAGTGAAGGATCAGAGGTCTAGGGTGGTTTTGTTTACAGCGTAGATCAGAGGACTCCGTTCATTTCTCGCAACTCCTGTCCAATTACACACCGAGTAAAATGCTCAGATTCGTTTTTGCAAGTTACTTTTAACTTTGCCACAGGGAATATAATTGTTTTTGTTTTGTTTTTTTTTACTGATAGAACGCAAGTACGTTGCATCACAGCAGTGCCTTTCAAAAACGCTGTTATCAAAAGCTCAAAGCACGGCAATATCACTTAAAAAAAAAAAAAAAAAAAACTGTCTAAAAACCCGTATAGCCACGGACGGATCTAGAAACTCGCAATCACTATATTTTGTCAGCGAGTGTCAAGTTTAAAAGAATAATAATAATAATAATAATAATAATAATAATAATAATAATAATAATAATAATAAACAACAACCCGTCTGTCAACATCCCGTGCGACCAACACGCTCACAGGTTAACAAACATTCCAAAACATCCGTTAATTTTTTTATTTATTTTTTTTAAATCTGGGACACAGTTCGAAAATGTCTCGTGGTAACGCTACCCGATTCCGATGACGTGCGCTCCGTGCAACACAATTACTCACAGCAATCAAAACACTCAGCAGCGTGCGGGGATACCCTCCCGCTACTAGCCTGCTTACAACTGAGCTTCGTATCACGAATTACTACACCTCACTCCTTATCTATCTATCGAATTACTACACCTCACTCCTTATCTATCTATCGAATTACTACACCTCACTCCTTATCTATCTATCGAATTACTACACCTCACTCCTTATCTATCTATCGAATTACTACACCTCACTCCTTATCTATCTATCTATCGAATTACTACACCTCACTCCTTATCTATCTATCTATCGAATTACTACACCTCACTCCTTATCTATCTATCTATCGAATTACTACACCTCACTCCTTATCTATCTATCGAATTACTACACCTCACTCCTTATCTATCTATCGAATTACTACACCTCACTCCTTATCTATCTATCTATCGAATTACTACACCTCACTCCTTATCTATCTATCTATCGAATTACTACACCTCACTCCTTATCTATCTATCTATCGAATTACTACACCTCACTCCTTATCTATCTATCTATCGAATTACTACACCTCACTCCTTATCTATCTATCTATCGAATTACTACACCTCACTCCTTATCTATCTATCTATCGAATTACTACACCTCACTCCTTATCTATCTATCTATCGAATTACTACACCTCACTCCTTATCTATCGAATTACTACACCTCACTCCTTATCTACCTACCGTATATATATATATATACTTTCTCTGAAATTCTGGTCTGAACACCCAGCGCGCATAGCAAGCGCCATCGACAAATAATTGATTCACACACCCGCATGGCACGTTGAAACAAACACCAAAAAAAAACAATTTCTACCGCCGAACTTTCTTTTACCCGACAGCAGAACCCAAACTCTGGGAGCATTCTACTGCGAACCCGAGGCTATGCGGCCTTTCGAGCGCATAGTTTAACTCAACAGAAAGCACTCGGGTCTCCAGAAGCGAGCAGAGAGGCAACCCCCCCCCCCCCCCCGGGGGGGTTTCTCTGTACCAGACCGACCCGCTCCTCCCTGTCCGCCTCGCAGCGGAGGGGAGGACGGGGCAGCGGAGCGAGGTAGGCCACGGCTCCCCTCCTCCCCTTTCTCTGCCTCGGTTTCCAAAGCACTGGCGGGCGATCCGGTTGGTTGGTTCGTACGCGGGGTAAAGCCAACGGCACAGACAAGGGATACTCGGCTAAAGCGGTCACGAAACTCACCGGGGTGGCTGGTCGCGCCCGCAGACAGAACGAAGCCCCGATTAGTCGGACGAGAAGCGGCCAGGACTCCGTAACCGGAGACGAAAACCCGACCCGCCACAGCACCCGCCATCTTGGAGACAAACAGGGAGCTTCGGACGAGGGGGGGGCGAGGGAGAGGGGGAAGAGCCAGCCTGGGAGCGTCTCCATTGTACAAGCCCGCACCGGGGGAGGGGGGCCGGCGAACCGGGCACGGCGGCGTCCCGATCCGCACACACTGCACAACACGAACAGGGAGCTAGGGACCATCCACATTTCACACACGCAGACATGAAAAGCGCTCTGAGGAGGGGGGCGTCTGTATCATTTGCAAAATGCGAGTGGAATACTTTAAACCACGCAGGTATATATGGCACCTCCACTCTGGCGCAAAAACGTTTCTCTGTATACAGAACAGGGGGGTGAAGAAAGCGGCTACAGCTGTAGAGTTTCACATTGCATTTACTGAAGGGCAAAATCAGGGGCCGTCTCAATTTATACAACTCGGAGGAGAGGTGAAAAATCGGACAAGGAAAGGTTCATTGTGTTAGTTGTACAGCTCTGGGCCAAAAGTTTTACATCACGCTGTAGAATTATGTAAGTTGGCTTCATAAAGTCGAAAGAAACCTGCCGAATAATGTTACGCTAACATATTGAATCACCTACCACTTTGTAGTTTTATTCATATTTAACAAAAAAAATGACAAATTTGACATTTCAAAATCGAATAATATGAAATACTAGTTACCACTATTATGGCTTATAGTTTTTTGCGATATTATTTAGTAGTTGTAATCCATGCACACGAAAATATAACTATAGCAAGTGCTGCTGTGAGGTGCAAAAATATATATATATATATATATATATATATATATGATACAAACTGAAAGGAAAATGTTAGAAACCATCCCGGGGCCCTAGGAACCGGTTCTGGGTTTTCAGAATTATTATAATAATACCTCAATTCAAAAGAGTGTTGATATCATATGGAAACAGGCGTTTCAGCCGCCAGAACCGCTGCTAAATAAACTGTCCCTCCGCTACCAGCACACCTACAAACCCCTTGCAATGCATATTCAACGCATAGGACCCTGGTTCTCAAATGCTTGGCTTCTTACCTGCTTCGTTTAATATTCATAAAGCAGACACGGTGTGAAACCCAGGGCTGCGTGCAAGGCTAGTGTAAGTTTCTAACTTGAGACTTGAAAGTGAAAGTAAAGGTGAATTAAAAAAAAAAAAAAAAGGCCTCGCCTTATAGAATGAAGGAATTTTGCTTCGCAAAGTCCAATGGAAGCTGCTGAATAACGTGATGTTAACATATTCAATTCCACACCGCTTTCTAGTTTCCCAATACTTAACAGAAAAACTGACAAATTGAAAAAAAAAACATTTCGAAATCTAACATTAAATCATTTTTGATGCACGATGTTAAATAAAATATCAAAATTATGTTCATATAGTTTTTTTTTTTTTTTAATCTTAATCCTAAAATTCTAGGCGATGCTTAAACTTTTGGCCACAGCTGTATGCACCCAATAGAAAAAAACTCACATTTATTGCACTTGAGACCAACCGGACTTAAACCCAGGTCTCCGGGGATGGAAATCATGACAAGGACAAGAGCTTATTCCTGCTGCGCCCCAGCCTCTTGAAACACGGTGTGATTGCGCAAGACATAGTTTGACAGAGCCCGCTGCACTATATGAAGCGGTCTCGTCCCGACAACCCATCCCGTCCCACAACAGACAAAGAACTGAGAATAAACTTTTAAAAAGCATAATTGAAGCGGTTTTCCTGGATATCGATTCCAGTGCGTTTCCCGTCGGTTCTCAGAACCCCAGTCCAGGCTGGGTGGTCCGGTGCGGTTTGCTTGTTGGGAAAGCGAAGGCGTTGTTGTTATCTCGTTCCCAGAGCCCAGGCTCCAGAATCCACACGCTGTCCCTCTGGGGTGGCCCAGCAGATAGTTAACTAGGGGGATCCAGGGAGAAGCCTCTAGTTGCACAAACAGTGCCACGCAAGTTAACCTTTTCATCAAAGCATAACACCCACTATTATTATTATTATTATTATTATTTAGTATTATTACTAGACATTGGGTCCTCGTAGGAGATCTACGAGACAGGGGACGTAGTAGTTGTGACGACGACGACGTTCCAATCTGTCTCAGCGAAGGTATATCCTGGACGCAAGCAAAACTGAGGTAGGCTTCTCTGCAAGCCGAAGGACGGAGCACAAGGAGGTTCAGTGACTTGCTCAGGGTCACACACAGCGAGTCAGTGGCTGGGATTTGAACCTCCTGGTATCAAGACCCTTTGCTGTAACCACCAGACCACCAAGCCCCAACTACACGGATGCAATAAAAATAATCGTTGCCCTACTAACACACTGACAACCAGTCACTCAAAGGGGCTCCTACCCACACCATGCACGTGCTGCCAGGCGTGATCAACGGGCTCTGCCAGCGCCAGCTCATGGGCACAGCTGCACCGATCTCAGGTGTTTGCTCGGAGGATTCAAGTGGCCTGTTAAGCACACAGCTAATAGATTTGAGCAGGCAAAGCTCAGGGGAACGCTCTTGCAGGAGCAACAAGCACAGTTAATGACAAACCCAGAGCTCTCAGGCACATCCGATAAGGCAGCCCCGGCTCACTGAGCGCCAGCCCAGGCTGGTCACATTGCACGCTGGTTACAAACACGCAGGAAACACTGGAGACTCTCCACTGCCACGCTCTGAGTTGGTTTTTGTTTTTTTTAATGATACTTTCTGAGGCTTTATTTCAAAATACAACTCTACCGAATTGAAATCACGTTGAATTTCTGAATACCCAATCAGTTTCCATCCACAGCTGCAACCAGGCAGTGACCCACAGCACAGGAAGTGGATAATAAACAAACAAATAAATAAATAAATAAATAAACAGGCTTTTGTGCCAAGTATGCACCTACTCGCCCCCCACCCAAAAAAACCCCAAATACACTATGAAAAATAAATAATCGTGACACATGCTGCTGTTTAAAAAGTTTCCAGTTTGTTTTTTTTAAACAATAGAAAAACCGCACTAAAGCCTGAACGAGATCACAGCAGCTCCAAGCAGTCCTGACCAGTCTGGCTACCAGCCAGCCTCCTATCCTCCCCCAGCCAGCCTATCCTCTCAGCCAGCCTCCTATCTCTCCCCCAGCCAGCCTATCCTCTCAGCCAGCCTCCTATCCTCCCCCAGCCAGCCTATCCTCAGCCAGCCTCCTATCCCCCCCCAGCCAGCCTATCCTCTCAGCCAGCCTCCTATCCTCCCCCAGCCAGCCTATCCTCTCAGCCAGCCTCCTATCCTCCCCCAGCCAGCCTATCCTCTCAGCCAGCCTCCTATCCTCCCAGCCAGCCTCCTATCCTCCCCCAGCCAGCCTCCTATCCTCTCAGCCAGCCTCCTATCCTCCCCCAGCCTCATATCCTCCCAGCCAGCCTATCCTCTCAGCCAGCCTCCTATCCTCCCCCAGCCAGCCTATCCTCTCAGCCAACCTCCTATCCTCCCCCAGCCAGCCTATCCTCTCAGCCAGCCTCCTATCCTCCCCCAGCCAGCCTATCCTCTCAGCCAGCCTCCTATCCTCCCCCAGCCAGCCTATCCTCTCAGCTAGCCTCCTATCCTCCCCCAGCCAGCCTATCTTCTCAGCCAGCCTCCTATCCTCCCCCAGCCAGCCTATCCTCTCAGCCAGCCTCCTATCCTCCCCCAGCCAGCCTATCTTCTCAGCCAGCCTCCTATCCTCCCCCAGCCAGCCTATCCTCTCAGCCAGCCTCCTATCCCCCCCAGCCACCCTATCTTCTCAGCCAGCCTCCTATCCTCCCCCAGCCTCCTATCCTCTCAGCCAGCCTCCTATCCTCCCCCAGCCAGCCTATCCTCTCAGCCAGCCTCCTATCCTCCCCCAGCCAGCCTATCCTCTCAGCCAGCCTCCTATCCTCTCAGCCAGCCAGCCTATCCTCTCAGCCAGCCTCCTATCCTCCCCCAGCCAGCCTATCCTCTCAGCCAGCCTCCTATCCTCCCCCAGCCAGCCTATCCTCTCAGCCAGCCTCCTATCCTCCCCCAGCCAGCCTATCCTCTCAGCCAGCCTCCTATCCTCCCCCAGCCAGCCTCCTATCCTCCCCCAGCCTCCTATCCTCTCAGCCAGCCTCCTATCCTCTCAGCCAGCCTCCTATCCCCCCCAGCCAGCCTATCCTCTCAGCCAGCCTCCTATCCTCCCCCAGCCAGCCTATCCTCTCAGCCAACCTCCTATCCTCTCCCAGCCAGCCTATCTTCTCAGCCAGCCTCCTATCCTCTCAGCCAGCCTCCTATCCTCTCAGCCAGCCTCCTATCCTCCCCCAGCCAGCCTATCTTCTCAGCCAGCCTCCTATCCTCCCCCAGCCAGCCTATCCTCTCAGCCAACCTCATATCCTCCCCCAGCCAGCCTATCTTCTCAGCCAACCTCCTATCCTCTCAGCCAGCCTCCTATCCTCTCCCCAGCCTCCTATCTTCTCAGCCAGCCTATCCTCTCAGCCAGCCTCCTATCCTCCCCCAGCCAGCCTATCCTCTCAGCCAGCCTCCTATCCTCTTTCAGCCAGCCTCCTATCCTCCCCCAGCCAGCCTATCCTCTCAGCCAGCCTCCTATCCTCCCCCAGCCAGCCTATCCTCTCAGCCAGCCTCCTATCCCCCCCCAGCCAGCCTATCCTCTCAGCCAGCCTCCTATCCTCCCCCAGCCAGCCTATCTTCTCAGACAACCTCCTATCCTCTCAGCCAGCCTCCTATCCTCCCCCAGCCAGCCTATCTTCTCAGCCAGCCTCCTATCCCCCCCCAGCCAGCCTATCCTCTCAGCCAGCCTCCTATCCTCCCCCAGCCAGCCTATCCTCTCAGCCAGCCTCCTATCCTCCCCCAGCCAGCCTATCCTCTCAGCCAGCCTCCTATCCTCCCCCAGCCAGCCTATCCTCTCAGCCAGCCTCCTATCCTCCCCCAGCCAGCCTATCCTCTCAGCCAGCCTCCTATCCTCCCCCAGCCAGCCTATCCTCTCAGCCAGCCTCCTATCCTCCCCCAGCCAGCCTATCTTCTCAGCCAGCCTCCTATCCTCTCAGCCAGCCTCCTATCCTCCCAGCCAGCCTCCTATCCCCCCCAGCCAGCCTATCTTCTCAGCCAGCCTCCTATCCTCCCAGCCAGCCTCATATCCTCCCCCAGCCAGCCTATCTTCTCAGCCAGCCTCCTATCCTCCCCCAGCCAGCCTATCCTCTCAGCCAGCCTCCTATCCTCCCCCAGCCAGCCTATCCTCTCAGCCAGCCTCCTATCCTCCCCCAGCCATATCCTCCCAGCCTATCCTCTCAGCCAGCCTCCTATCCTCCCCCAGCCAGCCTATCCTCTCAGCCAGCCTCCTATCCTCCCCCAGCCAGCCTATCCTCTCAGCCAGCCTCCTATCCTCCCCCAGCCAGCCTATCCTCTCAGCCAGCCTCCTATCCTCCCAGCCAGCCTCCTATCCTCTCAGCCAGCCTCCTATCCCCCCCAGCCACCCTCCCAGCCAGCCTCCTATCCTCCCCCAGCCAGCCTATCCTCTCAGCCAGCCTCCTATCCTCCCCCAGCCAGCCTATCCTCTCAGCCAGCCTCCTATCCTCCCCCAGCCAACCTATCCTCTCAGCGCAGCCTCTATCCTCCCCCAGCAGCCTATCCTCTCAGCATAGCCTCTATCCTCCCCCAGCCGAGCCTATCCTCTCAGCTAGCTCGGGGGATCCTCCCCCAGCCAGCATCGGAAGGGATTCATCTCAGCGGAAGGGACCGCTATCCTCCCCCAGCCAGCCTATCCTCTCAGCCAGCCTCCTATCCTCCCCCAGCCAGCCTATCCTCTCAGCTAGCCTCCTATCCTCCCCCAGCCAGCCTATCCTCTCAGCCAGCCTCCTATCCTCCCAGCCAGCCTCATATCCTCCCAGCCAGCCTATCTTCTCAGCCAGCCTCCTATCCTCCCCCAGCCAGCCTATCCTCTCAGCCAACCTCCTATCCTCCCCCAGCCTCCTATCCTCCCCCAGCCAGCCTATCCTCTCAGCCAGCCTCCTATCCTCCCCCAGCCAGCCTCCTATCTTCCCCCAGCCAGCCTCCTATCCTCTCAGCCAGCCTCCTATCCTCCCCCAGCCAGCCTATCCTCTCAGCCAGCCTCCTATCCTCCCCCCGCCAGCCTATCCTCTCAGCCAGCCTCCTATCCTCCCCCAGCCAGCCTATCCTTCTCAACCAGCCTCCTATCCTCTCCCAGCCTCCTATCCTCCCCCAGCCAGCCTATCCTCTCAGCCAACCTCATATCCTCCCCCAGCCAGCCTATCTTCTCAGACAACCTCCTATCCTCTCCCAGCCAGCCTATCCTCTCTGCCAGCCTCCTATCCTCTAGGAGCCCGCCGGAGGTCCTAGAAGTCGGTCTCCCGCGTGGTTCGGTGGAGCTATCCTCGGTCAGCGGTTGGCGGCGCCTCGGTCTCCTCCCAGACAGGAGAGTCGGTTGGGGTGGATTCGGCGACGTCTATCTCCCCCAGTAACGAAGGCGGCTCAGCACTATCTCGGCTGAGCCAGCGTCCTATCTCCCCCAAGCCAGCCTATCTCTCAGCAAGGTTCCTATCCTCTCAGCCAGCCTCCTATCCTCCCCCAGCCAGCCTATCCTCTCAGCCAGCCTCCTATCCTCCCCCAGCCAGCCTATCTTCTCAGCCAGCCTCCTATCCTCCCAGCCAGCCTCCTATCCTCCCCCAGCCAGCCTATCTTCTCAGCCAGCCTCCTATCCCCCCCCAGCCAGCCTATCCTCTCAGCCAGCCTCATATCCTCTCAGCCAGCCAGCCAGCCTATCCTCTCAGCCAGCCTATCTTCTCAGACAACCCAGCCAGGAGAGGTCGGTCGGATAGGAGAACGCAGGGGGTCGGATGGTCTTCGGCAGCCTCTGTCCTCGCAGCCCGGCTGCCTGTCGTCGGAGGATAAGCCTCAGCAGCCTCCTAGGATCGGCTCGGTCGGATACCTATCGGCGGAGTCAGTTCGGAGCGGGGTCGGTCCGGATCATGAAGCGTCCAGGTAGGAGCAGGTCGGTCGGCCTCAGGCCACGTCAGGCTAGGAGCCTATCCTGGTCGGAGGATCCAGGGGGCGGTCGTCTCAGAAGATCGGTCGGAGGATCAGCCGGAGGCTAGGAAGGGGTCAGTCGCCAGCTTAGTCGGTCGGATTAGGAGAGTCGGGGTGGGAGCGATAGAGGCTTCGGTCGGAGGATAGGACTCTCGCGGTCGGTCCGGATCGGAGAGTCGGTCGGAAGGATCGGAGGGGGTCGGTCGGATATAGAAGAGTCTGTCTGGAGGATCAGCGAGTCGGTCGGGAGGATAGGTAGGGGGTCGGTCGGATCAGGAAGTAGTCGGCCTCTGTAGGGGGGGGTCGGTTCAGCTCGGATGTTGGAGCTAGTATATTCGCGCCAGCCTCCTATCCTCCCCCAGCCAGCCTCATATCCTCAGACAGCCAGCCTATCCTCTCAGCCAGCCTCCTATCCTCTCAGCCAGCCAGCCTGTCTTCTCAGCCAGCCTCATATCCTCCCCCAGCCAGCCTATCCTCTCAGCCAGCCTCCTATCCTCCCCCAGTCAGCCTATCCTCTCAGCCAGCCTCATATCCTCCCCTAGCCAGCCTATCTTCTCAGCCAGCCTCCTATCCTCTCAGCCAGCCTCCTGTCCTCTCAGCCAGCCTCATATCCTCTCCTAGCCAGCTTATCTTCTCAGCCAGCCTCCTATCCTCCCCCAGCCTCCTATCTCCCTCAGCCTCCTATCCTCTTTCAGCCAGCCTCATATCCTTTCTCAGCCTACTATCCTCTCAGCCAGCCTCCTATCCTCTCCGCCAGCCTCCTATCCTCTCCTAGCCTCCTATCCTCTCTCAGCCTCCTATCCTCTCCCAGCCTCCTATCCTCCCTCAGCCTCCTATCCTCTCCTAGCCTCCTATCCTCTCTCAGCCTCCTATCCTCTCCTAGCCTCCTATCCTCTCTCAGCCTCCTATCCTCTCCTAGCCTCCTATCCTCTCTCAGCCTCCTATCCTCTCCCAGCCTCCTATCCTCTCTCAGCCTCCTATCCTCTCCCAGCCTCCTATCCTCCCTTAGCCAGCCTTCTATCCTCTCCCAGCCTCCTATCCTCTCTCAGCCTCCTATCCTTCACCTCCCCCTCGCTGTGTCCCCCGGAGCTGGAGCTGCTGGAGTGGAATTTTCCAGGTTGTCCCAACTGAGAGAACAAAAACACGGGAAGTGACAAAAACCAGCCAGGAGACTGGAGACTAGAAAAGAAAGAAAGGAGAGATCCTGCAGTGTTCCTGCTCAGCTCCTGACTCTGTGTGTGTGTAAATGTCTGTCTGTCTGTTTGTGTGTTAGTGTTATTTTGTGTGTGTGTGTTAGTGTCTGGGTTTGTGTGTGTTAGTGCCTGTGTGTTTGCCAGTGTGTATGTGTGTTAGTGTCTGTGTTAGTGTCTGTTGGTGTATGTGTATGTTAGTGTATATGTGTTACTGTCTGTGTATGTGTGTTAGTGTATGTGTGTTAGTGTCAGTGTATGTGTGTTAGTGTATGTGTGTTAGTGTCTGTGTATGTGTGTTAGTGTATGTGTGTTAGTGTCTGTGTGCGTGTCTGTCAGTGTATGTGTGTTAGTGTCTGTGTGCGTGTCTGTCAGTGTATGTGTTAGTGTCTGTGTGCGTGTCTGTCAGTGTATGTGTGTTAGTGTCTGTGTGCGTGTCTGTCAGTGTATGTGTTAGTGTCTGTGTGCGTGTCTGTCAGTGTATGTGTGTTAGTGTCTGTGTGCGTGTCTGTCAGTGTATGTGTGTTAGTGTCTGTGTGCGTGTCTGTCAGTGTATGTGTGTTAGTGTCTGTGTGCGTGTCTGTCAGTGTATGTGTGTTAGTGTCTGTGTGTGTGTCTGTGTGCGTGTCTGTCTGTGTGTTATGGTCTATGTCTGTGTGTATGTTGTGTGCGTGTCTGTCAGTGTATGTGTGTTAGTACTGTGGGTGTGACAGTACACACGCAACAGTTCCCGTCGTAGTGTCACAAACAAAAATGTGACACATGAATGAGGTAGTCCTACTTTGTGTGTGTCAGTGTGTGTGTGTGTGTGTCTGTCAGTGTGTGTGTGTTAGTGTCTGTGTGTGTGTCTGTGTGCGTGTCTGTCAGTGTATGTGTGTTAGTGTCTGTGTGCGTGTCTGTCAGTGTATGTGTGTTAGTGTGTGTGTGTGTGTCTGTCAGTGTATGTGTGTTAGTATCTGTGTGCGTGTCTGTCAGTGTATGTGTGTTAGTGTCTGTGTGTGTGTCTGTGTGCGTGTCTGTCAGTGTATGTGTGTTAGTGTCTGTGTGCGTGTCTGTCAGTGTATGTGTGTTAGTGTCTGTGTGTCTGTGCAAAGCTAGTAACCCTCAGCGAGTAAGAAACAAAGCCATTTCTACTTGGCTGAATGACCAAGCTCCTAATTCAAAACCTGGAACAGATGAAACTGCTCTGCAACGGGATTTCCAGCCCTGGCCATTCCAGTTCAGTTTATTAATCCTGATTCATAAAAAAAAAAAAAAAAACCACACACACACACCACCATCGGAATCCATTCTCTCGTAACTTGCTGATTTTACGTTGCATAATAAATACTGTTCAAAGTCGAAGTAAATTCAGCAACAAGTTTTGGAGGGAATGCGAGAGGGTTAAACATGTCTGTGATATTGCGGGGAAGCTCCGGCGCCGGCTGGCTGCTCGCGTAGCTGAGGCAGAATGATCACTGGGTTCATCCGCGAAGTTCTGAGATCAAGCGGCTGCTCGGAACCGGGCGAGTGCTGACGGGCTGAAAGGACTCCTCTCCTTCGTGCGTTTTCTTATGTTCTTCTGACGATTTCGTGCGTTAGATACCCTACTGTTTTTGCACGCTGTGGACCAGAAGCAGGACAGACTGGCTGTCTTAAAACAGTAAATCACAGGAGCGATTGGTTTAGCAATCCAGCGATGCTCCTTGTGACAAACACACGGAGTGTTACGCTCGCGTGAACGAGCAGTGGGGCCCACCCGACGCGCCAGTATTGCTGATTTAAAAGGGTAAACGGTGGCTACAAGTTCAATGCAATTAACAAAGAAGGTAGAGAAGAAAGTACGAGAAAGACGCCCCTCCCGCTCCGGCTGCCGTTGCCCTTTTAAGATCCAGAAACGTGATGAACTTCATGTGGTTTATAAAAAAGCTGGCGCCTTTCCCAGCTATGAAATACCAGACCAGAACGGGTTAAACACACCGCGTACACGGACGTTATAACAGTACAAATACACCAACTGCGGGACTGGAAGCACCTTACAAGCCGCGAATGTGGGCTTCTGAGCGGTATTTGATCTACCCGACCCGCTCATCCGAACCAATCCGTGCGCACACCGCACTCAGCTGCAAAACTGCCCAGGGTCCAGACACTGCGCGGGCTGCCTAACTGCGCTCCCTGCACTGAATAATAATAAGAATAATAATAATAATAATAATAATAATGCAACATTAAAGAAAAATGTAAGCGTTCTTACCGTCTGTTATTTATTCATTTCAGTTCCCAGCGTACTTCCATCCATTGCGTCAGAGCAGAACTCAATTCCAAGGGCAAACACACACACGCGATTTCACTGCACGATTCCTAAACACACCCGAGGTTGTTGTTTGAAGGAAAAGCCCCCCCTGTCTTATTTTGGTAGGGGAGGGGGGGGGGTCGCTTGCTCCCGCGTTGACCCTACACTCAGCTAATACCCTCATTGATATGCACACGCTAAGCCGATCCCCTCTCTCTCCCCCTCCCTCCCTTTCTCTCTCTCCCTAACTGGGGAACGTTGTCTTGCTGAGCGCCTGGGCGCAGTTCACGCACAGGAACAACAGACACAGACGCAGTGCAAGAACGAAAAGAAGAGAGCGAGATAGAAAACCCTTTTAAAATACTAGCTACTAAACTGTGAGCCTTTCTTATATTCCTCTAGACGCGTAAATCCAGTACAGAGAGACTCCACGATTCCGGTCAGCAGGCCTCGTTTTGCGTGGCGGGTATTTTTATATTTTTGTTGTGGTGTGTTTCCTTTCTCCCAGTCCCCGTGTTGTTATTGTTATGCTAACACACACACACACACCAGCAGCGCCCGGCCCCACACTGTGTAGTACTGATCGCGGGAGTTATTGCGGATAAGACCGCCTTTGCCATTGGCTGCCCGCGTTAAATCCGCGTAGCAGCTGGTTCGTGTTTTTTTACACAAACACAGACAGATGGTCCCTAACCAGCTCTCGCAACAGCTTCTGAGAGGAAGGAGGGGAAGAGGGAGGATAAGAGAGAGAGAGAGAGAGATGAGGAGGAGAGGCAGGATAAGAGAGGCATGGAAGGTGTAAATCTTGCTCTGTACTGTACGATTTAAAGTGGGTCACTTAGCAAACACAACAGAAATCTATTCTGCTTGCAGAGGGGGAGACAGATCCAGATTTATTGCACGATAACTTGGTTGGTGTTTAACATGAAGATTTACATTTTATTGTATTATCGTACTGTAAATGTATCTTAAAGCTCTCATCTGAATAATAAATAAATAATAATAATAATAATAATAATAATAATAATAATAATAATAATGTTGTAAAAATCCTCATGTGTAATGTTTGGCTTCATTATTTATTTTTTCCCGATGCTTTTAGAGGGCGTTCTGGCTCTATGTAAAGGTCGAGATGACGTCACAGAAGGGAACACGTCGCCGAGTGAAACAGGCTGAAACAGCAGGAGACACGTGGATTTCTTACCAACCACCGCTGGGTCAAACCAGTTCATTAAAAATGACACCGAAATCAGATTCCAGAACCAGCTGTACAACAGAAGCCAGCTGCACCGGCAAATTAGTACAAAACACAAGGCGTGTCAGTTTAAATACCTCATGCATGTTTGCCATGTTCGTTTTTCATACTGTCCCTCCTTGTCTCTGTGCGTTACGATGTTTCCATTGATTTCACTGCTCCTTGGTAGACCGCTGTTCTAAACCTTTCCAAAGGGAACACTGTTTTTAAATGTATTATTATTATTATTATTTATTTACTTGATTATATTATTAGTATTAGACACAATTCCATTCCATAAAAAATAATACCATCATGATAAACTGCAAGTAACACTAAGAGAAAGCAAGGCTGCTCAGTCCAGGGACAGGCTTGAGGCTGGTAAGCCACCGATAAGAAACCGCCCCCTCCCTCCCTCACCCCCCTAAGAGAAAGGGGGCTCCCTCCAGTCCAGGGCAGGCTTGAGGCACGAAGACTGGACTTCCCCCTCCCTCCCTCACCCCCCTAAGAGAAAGGGTGCTCCCTCCAGTCCAGGGCAGGCTTGAGGCACGGAGACTGAACTGCTCCCTCCCTCCCTCACCCCCCTAAGAGAAAGGGGGCTCCCTCCAGTCCAGGGCAGGCTTGAGGCACGGAGACTGAACTGCTCCCTCCCTCCCTCACCCCCCTAAGAGAAAGGGTGCTCCCTCCAGTCCAGGGCAGGCTTGAGGCACGGAGACTGAACTGCTCCCTCCCTCCCTCACCCCCCCTAAGAGAAAGGGGGCTCCCTCCAGTCCAGGGCAGGCTTGAGGCATGGAGACTGAACTGCTCCCTCCCTCCCTCACCCCCCTAAGAGAAAGGGTGCTCCCTCCAGTCCAGGGCAGGCTTGAGGCACGGAGACTGAACTGCCCCCTCCCTCCCTCACCCCCCTAAGAGAAAGGGGGCTCCCTCCAGTCCAGGGCAGGCTTGAGGCATGGAGACTGAACTGCTCCCTCCCTCACCCCCTAAGAGAAAGGGTGCTCCCTCCAGTCCAGGGCAGGCTTGAGGCATGGAGACTGAACTGCCCCCTCCCTCCCTCACCCCCCTAAGAGAAAGGGTGCTCCCTCCAGTCCAGGGCAGGCTTGAGGCACGGAGACTGAACTGCTCCCTCCCTCCCTCACCCCCCTAAGAGAAAGGGTGCTCCCTCCAGTCCAGGGCAGGCTTGAGGCACGAAGACTGAACTGCCCCCTCCCTCCCTCACCCCCCTAAGAGAAAGGGTGCTCCCTCCAGTCCAGGGCAGGCTTGAGGCACGAAGACTGGACTGTCCCCCCCTCCCTCACCCCCCCTAAGAGAAAGGGTGCTCCCTCCAGTCCAGGGCAGGCTTGAGGCACGAAGACTGGACTGCTCCCCCCCTCCCTCACCCCCCCTAAGAGAAAGGGTGCTCCCTCCAGTCCAGGGCAGGCTTGAGGCAATAAGACTGGACTGCTCGCTCTCTCACACGACAATGATTCTTAGCTGACCTGGGACTACACACATATGGCTTAATCAATTCTATTGCAACGTGGAGATTCCTGCAGGGAGGAGTCCTTAATAAACATCTGAAATATGATCAAAAGTGTCGTGCGCTACAGTTCAGATCTGTTTAGTTTAAGATTTTGAAAAGGCGTTTTTAATTATGCATTGAACGCGGTTCATTCCTGGGAGACCAGTGTCTGCGTTTTACATCTCACACGCCGACTCTGCGGGACTCTACTCCCATTTTCCCAGTCGCTGGTAAACGTTCTGGGATTCAGTTTGGAGGGGGGGGGGGGGTTCTACTGAATCTGCTGAAATCAGCGAGGTTGTTTCCATGATTAATAAACTTGTTTTTTTGTAATAATTCATGTTTGATATACATCTCCCTCCCTCTCTCCCTCTCTCCCTGGTCCTCCTCGTCTCCCCCTGCTGACTGTGTCTTCATTAGTCTGAGTGCGGCCTCTTCATTATCGCTCCTCTGGTCCAGCCGGAGCGTGTTGGAGACGTGTTGGGGAATTACCTGAACAAAGCCCAGAGAGCCTCCTCGATCCTGGGAAGAGAAAGCGAGAGAGAGAGGCGTCACGCAGAACAAAATCAAACAAACAGAACAAGCAAGCAAACACACCCTGATCACTGAGCTGCTTTTATACAAGCTAACGAATGTCACTCGGAACCCCTTGAAGACAAAACCCATTCTCTCTGGCTCGAGGAAGAGTGCCGCTGCAGCATGTGAGTACATAACCTGCCAGCTCCCCTCTGAGCATCAGAGCATCCTGCACAGAGACTATACTGGTGTCACTGGGGGAGTTGAAACGCTGTGAAGCCAGTGAAAGGTGAATCTGTGTCACATTGATTTCTCTCCAGCCACCATCCAGCCCTCTCCTATCAGCCCCCAACCCTCTCTCTCCTCACCCAGCCCTCTCTCTCCCCACCCAGCCCTCTCCTCTCAGCCCCCCAGCCCCTCTCTCTCCCCACCCAGCCCTCTCCTATCAGCCCCCAGCCCCTCTCTCTCCCCACCCAGCCCTCTCCTCCCAGCTCCCAGCCCTCTCACTCCCCACTCAACCCTTCCCTGTCAGCCCTCAGCCCCTCTCTCTCCCCACCCAGTCCTGAGCAGAGTGATCACTGGATCCGGCTTCACTCAATCCCCCGGGAAGTTGCCACGGTGACAGGACTCCATGCATCTTGGGGGGGGCTGCCACAATCAAAGGACCCCTTTGTTCTGCTGCTCGGCTTCCATGTGCCTGCCCGGCAGCAGCAACCCCCAAGAACTCACTCACACTGACAAACTGCAAGTAACCCAGCACCCCAGCACTGAACTCCTCGTCACAGGAAACTGACAATGTGCACATAAAGGTTGCCCGCGGTTCATCCTCTCTTCTCTCTCTCTCTCTCTCTCTCTCTCACACACACCACACACACACACACCACACACACACAAACACACACACACAACACACACACACAGATACATATGTACACACACACTGACACACCCGTATACCACACATGAACAGATACACAAAACTATACCACCCACCCCCCACCTAACCCCTTCCCTCTGAACAGATACCCCTTGCCCCCACCATAAGCTCAACAGATACCCCCCGACCCCGACAATGAACAGGGTACCCCCCACACAGTCAACAGTTGTACCCACCGCCCCCAACCCTGGCTCAACAGATACCCCCTATGGGGGGGGGTCAGCTCAACAGATACCCCCCCACAGCTCAACAGATACCCCCGCCCCCCACATGGGGGGAGTGTCCCACCCGCCCCCCACAGCTCAACAGATATTCTTTTTCTTGAGGGGTGAGTGTCTTGCCCCCCACGTGTCTCACAGTATAATCCCCGCCCCCAACAGCGCAACAGAGATTGTCCCCCCCCACAGCTCAACAGATACCCCCCGCCCCCCCCACACAGTGACGAGTCAGATACTCCCGCCCCCAACAGCTCAAAGATACCCCCGTATACTACGGGCTGAAACAGATACCCCACCCGCCCAGATTGTCTCCACTTTTCCACTCCCAGCCCCACACCATCAACGGATACACCACGGTGGAGGGAGGTGAAAGGTTAACCTGTCATCCCCCCCCCACCAGTCTTGTCCCACAGACTCAACAAATCCCTCAATTACCCCCCTTTGGTCGGTTACTGGCAGCTGAACAGATGGTATCCTGACTGTAACTCGGCTTTTCACGTGTCTTGCCCACACACAGCACCACCCCCCGGGACTGACAAATCCCCGAATTACATTCTGTGAAATTATCCCCTTATAGAAAATGTTACATTGTACAGTGTCGCAGACCTTAAGCACGATTGGCAAGCTTGTTCTGCCAATTTGTAAGCGCTATAAAGCCCGGAGAAGCTGCAGTTCAACATGAAACACTCCTAGAAGCTGCCTAGAAGCTTCTAACCACACACACCAAGAACCTTAACCACTATGCAAAACCAACCGGGTTGTTCTGCATTCTCGGATTCAGCGCTTTTAATGACACCTCACCACCTGGTCCCAGCTCTGGAGAATCCCCAGATTCCCCGCCTCTCCACACTGGTCTTCAGAACGACCCGGACTCGTCATCTTCTGTCTGAAATGATAGCGCTGCAGGACGCAACACAGCACGCAGCCTCTACCGCTCTGGCCAGAAGTTTTGCATCAACAACAATTTTAGACTCGAGACATACTTTAACATAAAAGGCCACATGAACATAATTTAGATGTTTTATTTAACAAAATGATATCGCAAAAGTCTGCCGACGGAGAGCTTGTTATTGACTCGAATTCTGTTTTCGAGAATTAATGGCTGTGCTCTGTACTCATTAACCAGCGGCAATGCTGGAGAGGAGAGGCTGTGCGCTGTCAGCCTCCTTTACTGAGCGCTGTAGATAACTCACTCTCGCACAGGGGACACTGAGCAGCGAAGGAACCAGCGCTCAAGAGAAACCAACAGCTGGGCACAGCATTGCTAGCAATAGGGATGAACTGTCGTGCACCGCTCTCTAGGCTTTACAATGCTTGCCTATAAGCTTTACCGTGCTTTATTACATGCTTTTACTGCGGGGAACTTTTATAAAAGAGAGTCTCTCTCTATACAGGAAGATCACAGCGTCTCTAAAAGTACTTTAATGTCGACTTGATACGACTGTATTTAGATTCAGTCTAGTGTAAATTTCCGTATTCTTAAAGGTACATTATTTAAAAAAAAAAAAAAAAAAAGTATTTTACTCTAATATTAACCAACTTTTATCGCAATTCAAAAAGAAATAAACGTCAATATTAAGGTAAATTTATATATACTGTGTAGGTCAGCATGTTGCTGACTAGAGAGACACTGAAGCTGTTCCTCAAAGCCACAGCTCTGGACAAAAGCATTGCATCTCCCAATAGAATGAACTCCCTCAGCTTCATAGAGTCCAGTGAAAGCTGCTGAATAATGTTCCCTTGTTAACATATTGAATTCCACCCCCTCTATATAGAATGAACTCCCTCAGCTTCATAGAGTCCAGTGAAAGCTGCTGAATAATGTTCCCTTGTTAACATATTGAATTCCACCCCCTCTATATAGAATGAACTCCCTCAGCTTCATAGAGTCCAATGGCCCCAGCTGCGCGTCACTAGACGATCCCGTACCAGCAGTACTAGGGGACACGTGGAGAGCACCTCCAGCCTGCCATCTTGTGGATATTAAAGGAGACGCACAAGCAGACACGGGTGCGGTATGCAGATACACCTTCAGAGAATGTGTGTTTGTTTGTTTTGTTCTTCCTTTAGATTAAATGTGGTTTAATGATATAATAATATTGCAGACTATTAAATCGCATTGGAAATCGACAGAGAAGAGATCATATTCCATAGTGTTGTTGAAAGAGACATATTTCCAGTGGCAATCTGGCAAGTAACACAGCGATAATATATTTCTCGAGAGGATATTGTTTATTAGAAGAAAAAAAAAATATCTTATTCGGGTTTAAGATGACTGGAGCATGTTTTATTTTCAAATATATATATCCAGTGAGCCCGGCGCCGCACGCAAGGAGGTGAGAGTCCAGTGAGCCCGGCGCCGCACGCAAGGAGGTGAGAGTCCAGTGAGCCCGGCGCCGCACGCAAGGAGGTGAGAGTCCAGTGAGCCCGGCGCCGCACGCAAGGAGGTGAGAGTCCAGTGAGCCCGGCGCCGCACGCAAGGAGGTGAGAGTCCAGTGAGCCCGGCGCCGCACGCAAGGAGGTGAGAGTCCAGTGAGCCCGGCGCAGCACGCAAGGAGGTGAGAGTCCAGTGAGCCCGGCGCCGCACGCAAGGAGGTGAGAGTCCAGTGAGCCCGGCGCCGCACGCAAGGAGGTGAGAGTCCAGTGAGCCCGGCGCCGCACGCAAGGAGGTGAGAGTCCAGTGAGCCCGGCGCCGCACGCAAGGAGGTGAGAGTCCAGTGAGCCCGGCGCCGCACGCAAGGAGGTGAGAGTCCAGTGAGCCCGGCGCAGCACGCAAGGAGGTGAGAGTCCAGTGAGCCCGGCGCCGCACGCAAGGAGGTGAGAGTCCAGTGAGCCCGGCGCCGCACGCAAGGAGGTGAGAGTCCAGTGAGCCCGGCGCCGCACGCAAGGAGGTGAGAGTCAGCAGGCGGTGCGCGGTAATTAGGATTCACGCACTGCGTTTGGAAGATGTAGCTCGTGTCATGTGATGAGCACGGAAAGAAAGAAAGGGTTTTTTATTTTTCATTTCTGTCACAAGACTGACGTTCTGTGGTCGCTTCGACTCGCCGAGCTGCAGGCCGTAGACAAACACTATTACAAGACAGGGCGATTAAATTGCATTTGCGCTCATATTTCAATCCAGTCACCCGATCCCGCTTTGCAGAGGTAACCCTTAACTGCCTGTATTATTATTATTATTATTATTATTATTATTATTATTATTATTATTATTACAAAACCGGTTTGGCAATCACGTAGCGTCAGCATTGGAGTTCAGGATTGTAATATTATGGGAATCTCGGATCCCCCCCGATTCTATTTGCCGTTCCTCGCGTTTTCACCCTTCTTTACGCTTCACGGTTTCAGGGTTATTTTTGTAATTTCACCCACGGCAATAGGGATTATTGCTATGTGTGTTATTATAGTTATTCCTAACAGTCGCAGTCCTAGCGCTGCACACGATCGCAGTGCAACTGGCCGGTCCTTTTAAACTGCACAGTGCAAGGAATGCCTTCATATCGCTTCCCCGGCGTGCAGTGTGGACCAGAGATCCTGTTTTGAGGGATGGAGTGCAGAGTGGGAACCTGACATGCTGCGGAGCCTCACCTGCTCTTGCAGAGAAACCTGAGAGTGTAAATATTCCATGAGACTCCAGGCAAAGCTTTTATTTAACACACAGATTTTTTTTTTCTTTTCCTAGGGTCCCATCTTGAGACTACATCACTCGAGGCTGTTGAGAGTTTTTCAAACCCTTGGTTCCGGTTTCCATTAGTTCCAGCTGCAGTCTCGACCCTGCCTGAGATCCAGCCAGACAGACACCCGGACAGACCGACTCCCTGCTCGCCATGATTCACAGCCTGTTCCTGGTGAACTCGTCGGGGGATATCTTCCTGGAGAAGCACTGGAAGAGCGTGGTGAGCCGCTCTGTGTGCGATTACTTCTTTGAGGTGCAGGAGCGCGCGTCCGAGCCCGAAAATGTGGCCCCCGTCATCCCCACGCCGCACCACTACCTCATCAGCGTGTACCGCCACAAGATCTTCTTCGTGGCTGTAATCCAGAGTGAGGTGCCGCCCCTCTTCGTCATCGAGTTCCTGCACAGGGTCGTGGACACCTTCCAGGTGAGAGGTGGAGCTGCCCCTGGCGACCACAGAGAAATGTTCAGACTGCAGGCAATCTGAGCTCTGTGCAGTTTCAACGCTCCTTCAGAGCAAAACCATTTTCATCTCTCTCTCTCACACACGCATACACACACACACACACTCTCTCTCGCACACGCATACATACACATACTCACACTCTCTTTCACTCATGCACGCACTCATATGCACACAGAAAACATGCACACACACCCTCTCTCCAGAACACATGCTTCATGAATGTATCCTGTGATATCAGCCCTTGAAAGAATGCTTCATGTTTGAATATTTATTCCCAGCACAGATACAGCTCTGGCTAAAAATTTAGCATCATGTAGAATTTTAGGATTGAAACATCATTTAAAAAAGTAAAACCTGTGTGAACATAATTTAGATCTTTTACTGAACATCGTGTAATCAAAGAAACTACAAAATGATATCGCAAAAAAAGAAAGTCTACCGGAATGCATAACAGTAGTACAGTAAGTATTTCATGTGAGATTTTGAAATGTCACATTTTTGGTTAGTATCTGGAAAACTGCAAAGTGGTGTGCAATTCAATATGTTAATGCCAGATTATTCACAATGAGTTCATTCTATATAGAGGCTGATGCAAATCATTTAGCTGTAGCTGCAGATAGGAAGTTGGGAGTTTCCATAAAAACGTTTTTTAAACGTATTTCTTTTGGTCTACATTTGGACTGTGGGTGTGCAGGACAGGAATACACTCCTTGAATCCTGCTCTTTCCAGTTTGAAAGCCTGTTTGTTTCTTTTGCTCCCAGTCCTGTAGCTCCAGGGCCCTCTTTGAGCTTTCCCTGTCAGCATGTGGCTGCCCTCCCCCTCTCTGTGTGTCTGCTAATGCCGGTCTCATGACTGTAATCACATGCTGCAGCATTATCACAGTGTGTTCAAGCCTCAGGGCTATGCAAAACCTTTACAAACACTGAAAGAAACCGAATCGGTTTTAATTTTTGTTTAAATTTTGTATTGGACTGTTTTGAGAGAGACCATATTCAGGATGCAAATACCAGATTGTGCTGAAGAGAGTCCCCCTGGTGCAGCTCTGGGCATTACTGGTGTGTTAAAGGAGAGGTTCTCAGATTCAGAGATTGCAGAGGCTTGTTCATGTAAAACAAGTGATATCACTACAGGTTGCTCATTACAGCGCTCTAAATGGCACAAAGGTTGCAATACAAGGGGTGTGACTTACCTTGAGCAAAGTGCGATGGAGTTCTGTGTATTACTGGAGTGCTCTGCAGTGTGGAGAGTGGAGTTCTCTTTCCTATACTGCTGGAGCGCTCTGCAGTGTGACAGTGTGCTGCTGTGTTCTCTGCTCTCGTTCCTCTCCTCTCTGCAGGATTATTTTGGCGTGTGCTCCGAGGCTGCTGTCAAGGACAATGTGGTGGTCGTGTACGAGCTGCTGGAGGAGATGCTGGATAACGGCTTCCCTCTCGCCACCGAGTCCAACATCCTGAAGGAGCTGATCAAACCCCCGACCATCCTGAGGACTGTGGTCAACACCATCACCGGTGAGACAGGGGCAGGGGGATAGAAGTGTGTGTTAGATTATAAACAAGCATTTACTAGGAAATTGAAGACATACTTGCACATACATTAATCTGATGTACATTTGACTGCTGGTTGGGTTCAGTTATATTGGGCTGGGCTGGGTTGGGTTATGTTGGGCTGGGTTGAGTTGGATTGGGCTAGGCTGAGTTGACCTGGGTCGTGTTGTGGTGGGCTGTATTGGGTTGTGCTAGGGTGGGGTGGGCTGTATTGTGTTGAGTTGTATTGTGCTCGGCTGGATTGGGTTGAGCTGAGCTGGGCTGGTTCAGGTTCTTCTTTGGCCAGCTCTCTGTGGTTGATATCCTCAAGTCTGAGCTGTGGGGTTGGGTTCAGTTATATTGGACTGTGCTAGGGGTGCATGTTCTTGTTTATTCTGCATCTCCCTCCTCTCTCTCCAGGCAGCACCAATGTGGGTGAGCAGCTCCCCACAGGCCAGCTCTCCGTGGTGCCGTGGCGACGCACGGGGGTGAAGTACACCAACAATGAGGCATACTTCGACGTAGTGGAGGAGATCGATGCCATCATCGACAAGTCAGGTACCTACCCCCCCTCCCCTGCACTCCCACTGTGGGGCAGTCCGAGCCACCACAGACCAGGCTGCTGGGAGCTTTGATTGAGACTGATCTATGCGAGGTGCAGGGTAGGGAGGAATCGCTCAAACTGCTGCACAGTGGAACATGTCGCTGATACACAGCTGTGTGTCTCTGTCATGTTAAACAGCATCTGCCCGCTGGCCTAGTCATGAGACTTCTAAGTTACTTAAAGATCGTTTTAATGTTTTCACGGCTTAAAGTTTGTAATTCATTAAGAACCAAATACATTTCTTTGGGGAAAATAAATAAATAAATAAATAATCTGAACGCAAGCTGTATTTATTTTTCATTTGATTCATTGTTTATAACTTTTTTTTGTGGCTTTTAAAGAGAATTAACAGGTAGATGATGCCAGTTCTAATAATGCTCCAAAAAAGTAGCCCGCCCTGAAAGGAGGACAGTGGCACTGAATGGGGAGCCTCTCATTACAGCTGCATGCAGTTAATGCATTAACACAGGTCTGCATTGAAGGGTAGATCGTTACTCTGATCTAAGCTGTTGGCTGTTTTCTTTATCATGGTTCTGTAAAAGATTCAGTCACTTTTCCACGTCCTGCCCCCCGCAGGCTCGACTGTGACGGCTGAGATCCAGGGTGTGGTGGACGCCTCGGTGAAGCTCACTGGCATGCCCGACCTCACCCTCTCCTTCATGGTAAGCCTGGTGGGACTTGCAAAGACTAGGAAGGGTGAACTCTGCTTCATCAACTGCTGCTGCAGAGTCACTTCCAATAGGACCTCGTTTTACATCTCGTCCGAAGGACGACGCACAAGAAGGGTCACACAGTGTCAATGGCTGAGCCGGGATTTGAACCTCCTGGTATCCAGCCCCTTTCTGGACCACCAAGCCTGCGTCTGCCTGCCTGAGTTTCAGAACGTTTTAAAAAGTAACCGGCAGGCTGCTGTTGAATTTAAAGGAATGACATTCCCTGGATTAGTCCACTGGGTTCAATCTGACAGCTGGGAATAAGACTCCCATTGCATAGCAGTGTGATCCATTCCTGGTTTCACTGTGAGTTTAATAATCAGACACACCTGAGCTTGTTGCCTAGACACACTGGGGCTGATCAAGCTGGTAGTAAAACCTGGAATGGGTGACACTGCTGTGCAATAGGAGTCTTATTGCCATTCCTGCACAGTGACACCCCCCCTTCCCTAGAACTGACACCAGCTGTTTCAAGCCCAAACCCCCCCCCCCCCCCCAGACACTGCAGCTGTTTCAAGCCTCTCCCTCCTCTTGTCTGTTTCAGAACCCCCGCTTGCTGGATGATGTCAGTTTCCACCCTTGCGTTCGCTTCAAGCGCTGGGAGGCGGAACGCATCCTCTCCTTCATCCCTCCCGACGGGAACTTCCGGCTCCTATCCTACCACGTCAGCTCCCAGAAGTGAGTCTTCCGAACCTTCTCCGGGAATGTATTCCCCCAGAGCGTTTAACCCAGGGGGGTCAAACTCCAGTCCTCAAGGGCCGCAATTAAGATCTCGATTAGCTTAATTGATCTAATTGTTCAATTGGACACGTTTCATTTTTTTTCAGGGTCTACATTTGATTTAATAAATACACTTGATTCAAGGTGCGCAATTATCTCGGTACAGCAGGAGGCCTGTTGCATCTTGTACTGTTAGCCCTTGAAAGAACGCATAATGAACAATGCTGTTGAAGAAAGCGTTTTAAACTTATTTTCTTTGTCTGCACATCTGTTTGCTCGTTTAACCCTCTCCTCCTCTCTCCCTTATCCCTCTCCCCTTCTCTCTCCTCTCCCCCCCTTCTATTTCTTCCCTCCTCTCCTCCCCACTCATCTCTCCTCTCCTGTCCCCTCTTCCTCTCCTGCTCTCCCTCTCACCTCTCCCCTTCTCCCCTACTCCTCTCTCTCTTTCTGTCTGTTCCTCTCCCCAGCCTGGTAGCGATCCCGGTCTATGTGAAGCACAGCATCAGTTTCCGCGAGGGTAGCTCTCTGGGTCACTTCGAGATCACGATCGGTCCCAAGCAGACAATGGGCAAGGCGGTGGAGGGGGTGCTGGTCACCAGTCAGATGCCCAAAGCCGTGCTTAACATGAACCTGACCTGCACCCAGGGGGTCTACACCTTTGACCCCGTCACCAAGGTGAGCTCGGCGGGCGCTGCTTTCCCGTGGACGCGTTCACACAGCGTGCTCGCAGGCTGGGCCCGCTCCTCTGCCAATCCCAGGGCTCTCCTGGCGTAAACCAGCTAGTTCTTTCAGCCTGCATTGGCTTCCAGCGCACAGAACACAGAACAAAGTTAACCTTTCTTGTACTAGACTTTCACTTGCTGGTCGTGTTGTGAATCTGTTCTTAACCTCTGAAGACTAAATTTAAAACCTGACCATCTCCACAAATATCAGAATTCCAAACATACTTCATTTCAGTGTGGTATCTCCTGTGTAGTCTCTTTCCAGTTAAAAAACAAAAAAAAACACCCAATCAGATCTCTCTTACTTCCTTCCAGAGGTGAATTTCCCGTCTTTCTGCTGTTGTAGTTCGGTAATGTTTTATATTGCGCGGCATAAATTCATATTTAATAGATATTTAATTGCATATTAAATTATTATGCAATAGCTGGTTTCTTTCTGGTTAACCAAATGCCGATTGAAAGTGTAATTGCATATCACGTCCATTTATATTACATTTTGTTACCCTTGAAAATATGTAATCATTTCCCATTGTTTACATAACAAGGGATAACAAGGAATAATTGAACGTAAATTTAATATGCAATTACATATCTAAGTTAATGTAACATTAATTGAATATGCAATCGCATATCTATTCAATATTAATGTAACATTATTATGCAATTGCATATCTATTCAATATTAATTTATCCCACGCAGTGTAAAGCGTTCCTCGTATTTCAGTAATATTTTGCCGGTTTGCATTGTGCAGCCATGTGGACTTTTATTATCAGCGAATACGACAGTAGATTTAGCCGTAACGTTTCCAGCAACGCATCGCTCCCCCGCTGCACGCTGGACCCCAACACCCGACCCCAACTATAATATACAACCACACCCGACCCCAACTATAATATACAACCACACCCGACCCCAGCTGTGATACGCAACCCGCACCCGACCCCAGCTGTGATACGCAACCACACCCGACCCCAACTATAATAGACAACCACACCCGACCCCAACTATAATATACAACCCGCACCCGACCCCAACCACACCCGACCCCAGCTGTGATACGCAACCCGCACCCGACCCCAGCTGTGATACGCAACCCACACCCGACCCCAGCTGTGATACACAACCCACACCCGACCCCAACTATAATATACAACCACACCCGACCCCAGCTGTGATACACAACCCACACCCGACCCCAACTATAATATACAACCACACCCGACCCCAGCTGTGATACGCAACCCGCACCCGACCCCAACTATAATACACAACCACACCCGACCCCAACTATAATATACAACCACACCCGACCCCAACTATAATATACAACCACACCCGACCCCAACTATACTATACAACCACACCCGACCCCAACTATAATATACAACCACACCCGACCCCAACTATAATACACAACCCGCACCCGACCCCAGCTGTGATACGCAACCCCACCCGACCCCAGCTGTGATACGCAACCACACCCGACCCCAGCTGTGATACGCAACCCGCACCCGACCCCAACTATAATACGCAACCACACCCGACCCCAACTATAATACACAACCCGCACCCGACCCCAGCTGTGATACGCAACCCGCACCCGACCCCAGCTGTGATACGCAACCCGCACCCGACCCCAGCTTTGATACGCAACCACACCCGACCCCAACTATGATACGCAACCCGCACCCGACCCCAGCTGTGATACGCAACCACACCCGACCCCAGCTGTGATACACAACCCACACCCGACCCCAGCTGTTATACGCAACCACACCCGACCCCAGCTGTGATACGCAACCCACACCCGACCCCAGCTGTGATACGCAACCCACACCCGACCCCAGCTGTGATACGCAACCCACACCCGACCCCAGCTGTGATACGCAACCCGCACCCGACCCCAGCTGTGATACGCAACCCGCACCCGACCCCAGCTGTGATACGCAACCACACCCGACCCCAGCTGTGATACGCAACCCGCACCCGACCCCAGCTGTGATACGCAACCCACACCCGACCCCAGCTGTGATACGCAACCCGCACCCGACCCCAGCTGTGATACGCAACCCACACCCGACCCCAGCTGTGATACGCAACCACACCCGACCCCAGCTGTGATACGCAACCCACACCCGACCCCAGCTGTGATACGCAACCACACCCGACCCCAGCTGTGATACGCAACCCGCACCCGACCCCAACTATAATATACAACCACACCCGACCCCAGCTGTGATACGCAACCCGCACCCGACCCCAGCTGTGATACGCAACCACACCCGACCCCAGCTGTGATACGCAACCCGCACCCGACCCCAGCTGTGATACGCAACCCGCACCCGACCCCAGCTGTGATACGCAACCCGCACCCGACCCCAGCTGTGATACGCAACCACGCACCCGACCCCAGCTGTGATACGCAACCACACCCGACCCCAGCTGTGATACGCAACCACACCCGACCCCAGCTGTGATACGCAACCACACCCGACCCCAGCTGTGATACGCAACCCACACCCGACCCCAGCTGTGATACGCAACCACACCCGACCCCAGCTGTGATACGCAACCACACCCGACCCCAGCTGTGATACGCAACCCACACCCGACCCCAGCTGTGATACGCAACCCACACCCGACCCCAACTATAATATACAACCACACCCGACCCCAGCTGTGATACGCAACCCACACCCGACCCCAGCTGTGATACGCAACCCACACCCGACCCCAGCTGTGATACGCAACCCACACCCGACCCCAGCTGTGATACGCAACCACACCCGACCCCAGCTGTGATACGCAACCCGCACCCGACCCCAGCTGTGATACGCAACCCACACCCGACCCCAGCTGTGATACGCAACCCGCACCCGACCCCAGCTGTGATACGCAACCCGCACCCGACCCCAGCTGTGATACGCAACCACACCCGACCCCAGCTGTGATACGCAACCCACACCCGACCCCAACTATAATATACAACCACACCCGACCCCAGCTGTGATACGCAACCCGCACCCGACCCCAGCTGTGATACGCAACCACACCCGACCCCAGCTGTGATACGCAACCCGACACCCGACCCCAGCTGTGATACGCAACCCACACCCGACCCCAGCTGTGATACGCAACCACACCCGACCCCAGCTGTGATACGCAACCCGCACCCGACCCCAGCTGTGATACGCAACCCACACCCGACCCCAGCTGTGATACGCAACCACACCCGACCCCAGCTGTGATACGCAACCCGCACCCGACCCCAGCTGTGATACGCAACCCGCACCCGACCCCAGCTGTGATACGCAACCCGCACCCGACCCCAGCTGTGATACGCAACCACACCCGACCCCAGCTGTGATACGCAACCCACACCCGACCCCAGCTGTGATACGCAACCCGCACCCGACCCCAGCTGTGATACGCAACCCACACCCGACCCCAGCTGTGATACGCAACCCACACCCGACCCCAGCTGTGATATACAACCACACCCGACCCCAGCTGTGATACGCAACCCGCACCCGACCCCAGCTGTGATACGCAACCACACCCGACCCCAGCTGTGATACGCAACCCGCACCCGACCCCAGCTGTGATACGCAACCCGCACCCGACCCCAGCTGTGATACGCAACCCACACCCGACCCGACACTTGTAGTCGGACTCGGGTCAGGTAGCAAGGCTGTAATGCAAGGGGAGCTGTGATGTGTTTCAGTAAAATCCAGCTTGTGCTGATCAGCAGGTTAACGCACACACAGACAAACGTTTTAGTGCCTTTACTGTCCCAGCTGAGCGTCTCACACTACAGCTCTGGGCAACAGCATTGCATCCCCCTGTAGACTGAACTCACCCTGCTTCGTGAGGTGGAATGAAACACGCTGAACAATGTTAACGTTGAATCGCACACCAGCGCTTTGGAGCTTT
Organism: Polyodon spathula; assembly: GCF_017654505.1. Classification (NCBI taxonomy): domain Eukaryota; kingdom Metazoa; phylum Chordata; class Actinopteri; order Acipenseriformes; family Polyodontidae; genus Polyodon; species Polyodon spathula. The sequence continues at coordinate 4,023,324 of NC_054562.1, read as the reverse complement.
CCAGGTACTTGACAGAAAAACTGACATTGAAAAATGTGACATTTCAAAATCTAACATGAAATAATACTGTGTGGATTCCTTCCGGTAGACTTTTGCAAGACTATTTACAAGTTTCTTTGATTTACATGAGAAGTAAGAGTTGTGTTCACATCTTTTGTTTTTAAATGGTCTCAGTCCTAAAATTCTAGGTGATACAAAACATTGGTCAGAGCTGTATGTGATTAAGAGACTGAAGTTGTGGACTGTGAGTGGTGTAGCTCAGCTGGGGGTGCTCTGAGTTTAATATCTTTGCTTTGTGACCGCCCCTCAGATGCTGTCCTGGGACGTGGGGAAGATTAACCCGCAGAAGCTCCCCAGTCTGAAGGGATCGATGAGCCTGCAGGCCGGAGCCTCGAAACCAGACGAGAACCCTACGATCAACATCCAGTGCAAGATCCAGCAGCTCGCCCTCTCGGGTAAGAGAGCAGTGGGCAGTCACAGTGAGGGGGCAGAGCGGGGGGCAGTTGCAGTGACAGCAGGGTGGTGTGCTGGAATTGCAGTTACAATTACAATGCTGCTTTGTTCATTTCCAGTTACACTGCAGGAATTTACAATTGCTCTAAAAAATAACAAACAACCCCCTCAATTAATTTGTTTACTCTGTTTACAATCTTTTTTATAGTTTTTATTTTATTCAGACTTGATCCTAAAGTTCTAGGTGATGCAAAACATTTGTCTGCAGCTGTAGAGTCAGAGTCAGTGTTGGGAATGATGTTTGTGATGATGATGAGGATGGTGCTGATGTCTGATGATGATGGTGCTGATGTCTGTGATGATGATGATGATGCTGATGTCTGTGATGATGAGGATGATGATGAGGATGGTGCTGATGTCTGTGATGAGGATGGTGCTGATGTCTGTGATGATGATGAGGATGGTGCTGATGTCTGTGATGATGAGGATGGTGCTGATGTCTGTGATGATGATGAGGATGGTGCTGATGTCTGTGATGATGATGAGGATGGTGCTGATGTCTGTGATGATGATGAGGATGGTGCTGATGTCTGATGATGATGGTGCTGATGTCTGTGATGATGATGAGGATGGTGCTGATGTCTGTGATGATGATGAGGATGGTGCTGATGTCTGTGATGATGATGAGGATGGTGCTGATGTCTGATGATGAGGATGGTGCTGATGTCTGTGATGATGAGGATGGTGCTGATGTCTGATGATGATGGTGCTGATGTGCTGATGATGATGAGGATGGTGCTGATGTCTGTGATGATGGTGAGGATGGTGCTGATGTCTGATGATGATGAGGATGGTGCTGATGTCTGTGATGAGGATGGTGCTGGTGTCTGTGATGAGGATGGTGCTGATGTCTGGTGATTATGAGGATGGTGCTGATGTCTGGTGATGATGAGGATGGTGCTGATGTCTGCTGATGAGGATGGTGCTGATGGATGATGATGATGGTGCTGATGTCTGTGATGATGATGATGATGGTGCTGATGTCTGCTGATGTCTGGTGATGATGTCTGTGATGATGATGGTGCTGATGTCTGATGATGGTGCTGATGGTGCTGATGATGATGAGGATGGTGCTGATGTGCTGAGGATGGTGCTGATGTCTGTGATGATGATGAGGATGGTGCTGATGTCTGATGATGATGGTGCTGATGTCTGTGATGATGAGGATGGTGCTGATGTCTGTCTGATGATGGTGCTGATGAGGATGGTGCTGATGTCTGATGATGATGAGGATGGTGCTGATGTCTGTGATGATGATGAGGATGGTGCTGATGTCTGTGATGATGATGAGGATGGTGCTGATGTCTGTGATGATGATGAGGATGGTGCTGATGTCTGTGATGATGATGAGGATGGTGCTGATGTCTGTGATGATGAGGATGGTGCTGATGTCTGTGATGATGTGCTGATGTCTGTGATGATGATGAGGATGGTGCTGATGTGATGATGAGGATGGTGCTGATGTCTGTGATGATGATGGTGCTGATGTCTGTGATGATGATGAGGTGCTGATGGTGCTGATGTGCTGATGTCTGATGATGATGGTGCTGATGTCTGTGATGATGAGGATGGTGCTGATGTCTGTGATGATGATGAGGATGGTGCTGATGTCTGATGATGATGAGGATGGTGCTGATGTCTGTGATGATGAGGATGGTGCTGATGTCTGTGATGATGAGGATGGTGCTGATGTCTGATGATGATGAGGATGGTGCTGATGTCTGTGATGATGAGGATGGTGCTGATGTCTGTGATGATGATGGATGGTGCTGATGTCTGTGATGATGAGGATGGTGCTGATGTCTGTGATGATGAGGATGGTGCTGATGTCTGTGATGATGATGAGGATGGTGCTGATGTCTGTACTCCTACCACGACACAGATACCTATCGACTACTACTACCCACGACTACAGACACTACACTCTCTACCACGCCTACAGACTACTAGACTCACTCACGCTTATGACTCTAATACTACATCGACCAACTACCGCACACTCCTACCAGATACAGACACACTACTGTATCATGATGGTGCTGATGTCTGATGATGATGATGAGGATGGTGCTGATGTCTGTGATGATGAGGATGGTGCTGATGTCTGTGATGATGATGATGATGGTGATGAGGATGGTGCTGATGTCTGATGATGATGATGGTGCTGATGTCTGGTGATGATGAGGATGGTGCTGATGTCTGGTGATGATGAGGATGGTGCTGATGTCTGTGATGATGATGAGGATGGTGCTGATGTCTGTGATGATGATGAGGATGGTGCTGATGTCTGATGATGAGGATGGTGCTGATGTCTGTGATGATGAGGATGGTGCTGATGTCTGTGATGATGATGATGGATGGTGCTGATGATGTGATGATGATGATGAGGATGGTGCTGATGTCTGTGATGATGAGGATGGTGCTGATGTCTGTGATGATGATGAGGATGGTGCTGATGTCTGATGATGATGAGGATGGTGCTGATGTCTGATGATGAAGATGGTGCTGATGTCTGGTGATGATGAGGATGGTGCTGATGTCTGTGATGATGATGAGGATGGTGCTGATGTGATGATGAGGATGGTGCTGATGTGATGATGATGAGGATGGTGCTGATGTCTGTGATGATGATGAGGATGGTGCTGATGTCTGTGATGAGGATGGTGCTGATGTCTGATGATGGATGGTGCTGATGTCTGTGATGATGATGAGGATGGTGCTGATGTCTGATGATGATGATGGTGCTGATGTCTGATGATGAGGATGGTGCTGATGTCTGATGATGAGGATGGTGCTGATGTCTGGTGATGATGAGGATGGTGCTGATGTCTGTGATGATGATGAGGATGGTGCTGATGTCTGTGATGATGATGAGGATGGTGCTGATGTCTGTGATGATGATGAGGATGGTGCTGATGTCTGTGATGATGATGAGGATGGTGCTGATGTCTGTGATGATGATGAGGATGGTGCTGATGTCTGTGATGATGAGGATGGTGCTGATGTCTGTGATGATGATGAGGATGGTGCTGATGGTGCTGATGTCTGTGATGATGAGGATGGTGCTGATGATGATGATGATGAGGATGGTGCTGATGTCTGTGATGATGAGGATGGTGCTGATGTCTGTGATGATGAGGATGGTGCTGATGTCTGTGATGATGATGAGGATGGTGCTGATGTCTGATGAGGATGGTGCTGATGTCTGTGATGATGATGAGGATGGTGCTGATGTCTGTGATGATGAGGATGGTGCTGATGTCTGTGATGATGATGAGGATGGTGCTGATGTCTGTGATGATGAGGATGGTGCTGATGTCTGATGATGATGAGGATGGTGCTGATGTCTGATGATGATGAGCTGATGGTGCTGATGTCTGCTGATGATGATGAGGATGGTGCTGATGTCTGTGATGATGATGAGGATGGTGCTGATGTCTGTGTGATGATGAGGATGGTGCTGATGTCTGTGATGATGATGAGGATGGTGCTGATGTCTGTGATGATGAGGATGGTGCTGATGTCTGTGATGATGAGGATGATGGTGCTGATGTCTGTGATGATGAGGATGGTGCTGATGTCTGATGTTGAGGATGGTGCTGATGTCTGGTGATGATGAGGATGGTGCTGATGTCTGTGATGATGATGAGGATGGTGCTGATGTCTGTGATGATGATGAGGATGGTGCTGATGTCTGATGATGATGAGGATGGTGCTGATGTCTGTGATGAGGATGGTGCTGATGTCTGTGTGATGATGAGGATGGTGCTGATGTCTGTGATGATGATGAGGATGGTGCTGATGTCTGTGATGATGATGAGGATGGTGCTGATGTCTGTGTGATGATGAGGATGGTGCTGATGTCTGTGATGATGATGAGGATGGTGCTGATGTCTGTGATGATGGAGGATGGTGCTGATGTCTGTGTGATGATGAGGATGGTGCTGATGTCTGTGATGATGATGAGGATGGTGCTGATGTCTGTGATGATGAGGATGGTGCTGATGTCTGTGATGATGAGGATGGTGCTGATGTCTGTGATGATGATGAGGATGGTGCTGATGTCTGTGATGATGATGAGGATGGTGCTGATGTCTGATGTTGAGGATGGTGCTGATGTCTGGTGATGATGAGGATGGTGCTGATGTCTGGTGATGATGAGGATGGTGCTGATGTCTGTGATGATGATGAGGATGGTGCTGATGTCTGTGATGATGATGAGGATGGTGCTGATGTCTGTGATGATGATGAGGATGGTGCTGATGTCTGATGATGATGAGGATGGTGCTGATGTCTGTGATGATGGTGCTGATGTCTGTGATGATGATGGTGCTGATGTCTGTGATGATGAGGATGGTGCTGATGATCTGAGGATGATGTCTGTGATGAGGATGGTGCTGATGTCTGTGATGATGATGAGATGGTGCTGATGTCTGTGATGATGATGAGGATGGTGCTGATGTCTGTGATGATGATGAGGATGGTGCTGATGTCTGTGATGATGATGAGGATGGTGCTGATGTCTGTGATGAGGAGGATGGTGCTGATGTCTGTGATGATGTGATGAGGATGGTGCTGATGTCTGTGATGATGAGGATGGTGCTGATGTCTGATGATGAGGATGGTGCTGATGTCTGTGATGATGAGAGATGGTGCTGATGTCTGTGATGATGATGAGGATGGTGCTGATGTCTGATGAGGATGGTGCTGATGTCTGTGATGATGATGAGGATGGTGCTGATGTCTGTGATGATGATGAGGATGGTGCTGATGTCTGATGATGAGGATGGTGCTGATGTCTGTGATGATGATGAGGATGGTGCTGATGTCTGTGATGATGATGAGGATGGTGCTGATGTCTGTGATGATGAGGATGGTGCTGATGTCTGTGATGATGAGGATGGTGCTGATGTCTGTGATGAGGATGGTGCTGATGGTGCTGATGTCTGGATGGTGCTGATGTCTGTGATGATGAGGATGGTGCTGATGTGGTGATGATGAGGATGGTGCTGATGTCTGTGATGATGAGGATGGTGCTGATGTCTGTGATGATGATGAGGATGGTGCTGATGTCTGATGAGGATGGTGCTGATGTCTGTGATGATGATGAGGATGGTGCTGATGTCTGATGATGATGATGGATGATGGTGCTGATGTCTGTGATGATGAGGGATGGTGCTGATGTCTGTGATGATGATGAGGATGGTGCTGATGGTGCTGATGTCTGTGTTGATGATGAGGATGGTGCTGATGTCTGATGATGAGGATGGTGCTGATGTCTGTGATGATGATGAGGATGGTGCTGATGTCTGTGATGATGATGATGGTGATGATGAGGGTGGTGCTGATATCTGTGATGATGAGGATGGTGGTGCTGATGTCTGATGATGATGAGGATGGTGCTGATGTCTGTGATGATGAGGATGGTGCTGATGTCTGTGATGATGAGGATGGTGCTGATGTCTGTGATGAGGATGGTGCTGATGTCTGTGAGGATGGTGCTGATGTCTGATGATGATGGTGCTGATGAGGATGGTGCTGATGTCTGTGATGATGATGAGGATGGTGCTGATGTCTGTGATGATGGAGGATGGTGCTGATGTCTGTGATGATGATGAGGATGGTGCTGATGTCTGTGATGATGATGAGGATGGTGCTGATGTCTGTGATGATGATGAGGATGGTGCTGATGTCTGTGATGATGATGAGGATGGTGCTGATGTCTGTGATGATGAGGATGGTGCTGATGTCTGTGATGATGATGAGGATGGTGCTGATGTCTGGTGATGATGAGGATGGTGCTGATGTCTGGGATGATGATGATGATGAGGATGGTGCTGATGTCTGATGATGAGGATGGTGCTGATGTCTGTGATGATGATGAGGATGGTGCTGATGTCTGGTGATGATGAGGATGGTGCTGATGTCTGGTGATGATGAGGATGGTGCTGATGTCTGTGTTGATGATGAGGATGGTGCCTATCACTAACTATCCTCTTGCTCTGTGCTCTGCAGGGTTGAAGGTGAACCGGCTGGACATGTATGGAGAGAAGTACAAGCCCTTCAAAGGGATCAAGTATATGACCAAGGCAGGGAAGTTCCAGGTCCGAACATAGAGCAGCAGAACCGGCCTGGCAGGGAAGTTCCAGGTCCGAACATAGAGCAGCAGAACCGGCCTGGTCCTTGTCCTGGTCTGGTCAGAGTGGAAGAGAAGAGTGATTCTCTCTCTCTCAGGACTGCTGTCAGACTCAGCGCTGCACAGTTAGGTTCTGTTCTCTGGTTTTATTTACATGTTTCTGGGAAGCGGGTTTGTGTTGACCTGTTTTTATTGAGCAGCTAAGAAAGTTCATTGTATTCATTTCAATGGCAAGTTATTACAATGCCTTAACAGCACTATCACAGTATAGAAACATTTTACTGAGTTTCTGAAGTTTGATTCCTAAAGTTCTGTGATGTGTTAAAGTTGTACTGAATTGTATTCTTTGATTTCTCAAAGTTTGGTCTGTGGTTCGTTTAATTACAGGATTGCATTACCTGAACTGTAGGTGTTAAAGTTTTACTCAGTTGCATTAATTTAATGATTTTGTAAAGCTTTGTAATTTTGCATGCCTAATGTGATAGAATAGGTTATGGGCTGTATATCATCAGCAGGTACTTCTGCACTAAGTACCTGTGTGTTAACTTTATTCTGTACATTTATTAAAGGTACAGGAATTGTTATTAATAACTGTTAGATTATCAATGCAAATCGATTATGTAAACTAATATCAGTCCCAATTAGTGTGGATAATTGACTCTGTACTGTGTGTATATATATCTATCACCACACACTCAGAATTTACGAGTTTGTAAAATGAAGGACTGCTCCACCTGCTGGCTATGTTTAACATTACATTCCAAACAAGCACATTGAATTACAACGAAGATGAGGTGCGAGAGAGAGAGAGAGAGATGCAGAGACGTGGTGATTTAAAGTCTTGACCTCGGGGAGCGATGCCGCTCATGAACAGGTCCAGCGCCCGTGCTGTGCGTGTCTTCGATAGAAGGGTTATAATGCCAGCCCTTGCTTTTGTTCCCCTCTGGTTTTTAAACGTTGTGATTCAGCTTGTGTGTGGCAGTGCTGCTCTGGGAGCGCTGTGTGTAATGGCTGTACAGTTCAGTTCATACAATGTGTTGTGAAGTCTCACCTTGGTCAATAGTGCTGCTGCCCCCAGTATCATTAAAGAGGTGTCAGCCCTGCGGGATGCAGTGGCCCCTGTGAGGCGGTGTATGTCGCCAAGTACCTGGTACTTCTAGTCTCCAGGACGATCGGTTCCTTGCAGCCGGACGACTTGAATGCATATGTTTTGTTTTTTTGTTTTTCTTTCTATTAGAAGAATGCAAACAGTGTTCAGTTCCTCCCTGCAGCGCCCCGCTCTGGGTCGACGGCGCGGCTGCAGGTTCCGCTGTAAGAGTCTGTCTGATAAACCTGTTCGTGTGACTCCACGTGCCTGTCCGGGTCTTCCTTCCTTTCTGTCTTTATTTATTTTTTAGTTCAGGACACAAATAATAATACAAACACAACCCACACTCCCACCCAACAAACTCAACGAAAAAGCGCAAAACTGCCTGACTGCTTCGATATCAAACTGGGTGAGAAGGATTCCTTTATGTGTTTACAATCTAATTATTTTGGATAATGACATCACTGTTAAAGTTCCTGTGTGATGGATTTCAAACCAGCTATGCAGCCTACAGCAAATATTAGCTCTTTATTTTCTTTTATATGGAATTTAAGTGTTTTAAAAATAATAACACTATGTAACACAATTTTTGTTCCTGGGTAATAAGTGTTATTTCCTATTGCTTATGTAGTCATTTTTGTACTACTTTAGTATAAATACATGTTAATTTGGATTCATATGTTGTTTTTTTCTGACTTTATGTGAACAAAAAGACACACATGTGCCTGTTTTCCCATTGGAAATAGTGATATTTTGAAATATCACTGTCCTGGTCACAAAAGCAAAGTTTGTGGGGAATAATAGCCATTTTCTATACTTTTGAGGCATAAGCAATTAGGAAATAACACTTACTACCCAGGAACAAAAAAAAAAAAAAAAAAAAAGTGTTACACAGTGTAATAATAATAATACTTATTTGCTGTACAAAACCAGCCAGGTCCTGCAAATGTGGAACCTCTGGCACGTGAAATTCTCAGTCTATTCAGATGAAAAAAAAATTTGTACTTAAACAACATCTCGTATCTTTTCTTCCGTTACAAAAACTTTAGGGGTGGGGTCAAGTGGCTCATGCTTTATTTATTTATTACGGGTGGCTACAGTAAAAAAAACGAAAAAAAAACAGTTATTTTATGGAAGTGGAATATATATATATATATTTTAAAAACATACAAAGAAATTAAATCTGATATAATACAGATTAACCAATACAATTATTATATGCACAAAAATACACAATTAAAAATAAATAATAATAATGACGACAATCATAAAACTTTTTAAAAAGTCTCGTGGTGTGTTGAGTCTTACTGGACTGTGCAACAGCCTTCAGACTCTCTGCACTGAACCACAACGGAGGAGTTTAAAAACAGTACTGGTGGGGTTGGAGGAGTCTCTTCTGCAGTATACAGGAGAGTCTCTCTGTCTGATTGTTGAAATGCAGTCTTTCTGGGTGGCGATAGTGGTTTAGACCTGCTTTAAACCTTGTGCATGGAAACAAGTGGGGAACGGATATAATCATGAGCTGAGACCTGGACTGCTTCATTCACAATCCAGCATAGGCACCACACACACACACACACACGACGGACGCTCAGCAGGTGGGAAGGTGCTCAAGCACGTCGAGGGTCCTGGTAACAGTGATCCACACAGCGCAGAACTGCTTCCCTCACAGATCCCACAGGGGGGGCTAGCGAGTCCAGGCCAGGTGTCTGCCATTGTGATATTAAAGGGGAAGTGGTTTTAGCCAGACGGTCCAGGCTGTGTGTGTGTGTGTGTGTGTTGTGTGTTTGCTGGCTGGCTGGTCCTCTCTCTGTCTCGCTGGCTCCTCTCTACCGTGTCTCCTGGCTGATCTTGCCGTTGATCCAGCTCAGGTATTTGCTCACTCTGGTGTAAACCCCTGGGGTGTCTTTCTTCCCGCAGCCATCGCCCCAACTGATGATGCCAATGAGGTTCATCCTCCCCCCGCTGGAGCAAACCAGGGGACCCCCAGAATCGCCCTGCGAGAAACACAAAAACGTTTTACAGCTCCGGCCAAAAGTAGAATTTAGATCTCTTCTTTAAAACAAAAACTCTTCACAATGACATTGCAAAAACCTCTACCACAATAGTACCACAGCAGTACTTCATGTTAGATTTGGAAACGTCACATTTTTCAAGTGTCAGTTTTTGTGTCAAGTACACGGAAAACAACACACAGGCGCTGTGCACTTCAATATGTGAAGGTGCAACATTATTCAGCAGTTTCACTCGACTTCGTGCAGCACAAGGAGTTCAGGCTGTAGGGCGCCAGTGTTTTTGGCTGTAGCTGCACACGGACTAAGGCCTCACCTTGCAGGCATCGTCCGGCTCACGCATGTGTCCGGCGCAGAGCATGTTCTCCGTGACGAGCCGGCCGGAGAGACGGTCCGAGGTGCAGTCTCGGGATGGCCAGAGCCGGACGTGACCCTCCTTCAGGCGTTCAGAGTAGAAGGCAGAGACTGAGGGGAGAGACATCATAATCACAGAGTCACACTCACACGGGAGAGACGGGGGGGGGGTTCAGCAAGATGGCAATCATAATCACAGTCACAGACACACGGGAGAGACGGGGGTTCAGAGAGACGTCAGTCAGGATCACACAGTCACACACGGGAGAGACGGGGGGCTCAGCAAGACATCAATCATAATCACAGAGTCACACGCATGGGAGAGAAGGGGGTGGTTCAGAGAGACATCAATCATACTCACAGAGTCACACACACACGGGAGAGACGGGGTTCAGCAAGAAGTCAGTAACGATCACAGAGTCACAGACACGGGACAGGGGGATTCAGCGAGACGTCAGTCAGGATCACAGATTCACACACACAGGGGAGAGATGGGGGTTCAGAGAGAAGTCACTCCCGATCAGAGTCACACATACAGAGGAGAGAGGCAGAGAGAGCAGCTGAACACTTCAGTTTCGCTGGTGAATCTATGACTGGGTGTTTGAACGCTTGCTGAACTTTCTTATTGCTCACACAGCATTTTAACTTATAAATTTCTTATTGTTTGTGGAAATGCCATCTTGTTTAGGTTTCTGCGCAAAAAAGTTTTCTGTTGAATTAGAGAACCCAAGACCCAAAACAAGCTTGTAATAATGGGCTGCTATTCAAAAACGTTGTTGCGAGATATTTTTTTAAACTTTAGAACAATGACATCACTGCGCATAGAATGCCGAGATTCTCTGGAATTCTCAGAACTCCTGAACGGTGATTGGCTGCTGGTAGCAGAACACATGCAGATGGAATGAGGTCGGCTCTTACACTCCTCCTCCTTGCCGTAGCCAGAGATCTCACACTCAGACCAGTCCGGGAGGGAGAGGCCGGGATCGGGGAGGCAGACCGGCCGGACGAAGGAGGTCTCCAGAGCACACGCCCCCGAGTCACTCATCAGCTTCACTAAAACTGCAGGGGAGAGAGACGGGGGGGTTAGAGAGGAGAGGAGAGAGGAGAGAGACAGGGTTAGAGAGCAGAGGAGAGAGACACACGGGGGATTAGAGAGGAAAGGAGAGAGACAGGGTTAGAGAGCAGAGGAGAGGGGGTTAGAGTGTTGAGAGACAGGGTTAGAGAGCAGAGGAGAGGGGGTTAGAGTGTTGAGAGACGGGGTTGGAGAGCAGAGGAGAGAGAGAGACACACAGGGCTAGAGAGGAAAGGAGAGAGACGGCTCACCTATATCGTTGTCGAAGGTCTCGCCGTCGTACTGCTCGTGGATGAAGTATTTCTCCACTCTGAAGATCTGCTCATTGGTGGAGTTCTGAAGCCGGTAGGTGCGACCCATCACTACCTTGAGCCGATCAGGATGGAACCTGCAGCAGGAAGAGAGAGCAGAGAACAGACATCATAAAAAGAGTCATTTATTGACTTAGAGACTGGGGAGGGGGGTGAACTCTGCTTCATCAACAACTGCTGCTGCTGCAGAGTCGCTTCCAATAGGACCTCGTTTGTTTTGCGTCTCATGCGAAGGACGGAGCACAAGGAGGTTCAGTGACTTGCTCAGGGTCACACACAGGCACTCAGCTCTGACACGTCTGCTCAGCGGTGACACGTACTGTTCCTCAAAGCAGTGGGCGGCAGACAGCAGCCAGCAGGAGCCAATCAGAACACCCCCGCAGAAGTAGGAGTCGGCACGGGTGTGGCGGTTGTACACGAAGAGAGCAGCCTGCCAGGGGTGAGAGGTGATGCTGGAGACCTGACCCCCCTTAATCCGGTACTGAGAGACAGGGGCCAGCCGCTCCCCACAGCTCTCTGAAGAGGAGGAGGAGCAACATCAGCATCATTAGTATTAGAATCAGCATCTTCACCATCATCATTATTAGAACTAGCATCATCAGCATCATTATTATCACAACTAGCATCATCAGCATCATTATTATCACAGCTAGCATCATCAGCATCATCACAGCTAGCATCATCAGCATCATTATTATCACAACTAGCATCATCAGCATCATTATTATCACAGCTAGCATCATCAGCATCATTATTATCACAGCTAGCATCATCAGCATCATTATTATCACAGCTAGCATCATCAGCATCCTTATTATTAGAGCTAGCATTAACATTAGTTTCCTTGCTTAGTTGATTAGAATTATCATCATTAGCTTCATGATTATGATTATTATTAATTATATTGGTGTGATCTCTGCGGAGGTTCTCTTGTGTGTGGAGCTCATGGCTGTTCTCTGCAGGGCTTGAGTGTCTGTGACTCACCGACTGCATTGCCGTCTCCACTCAGCAATCCTGGGGAGCCCACAGTAGAGCTGCTGCCCAGGTGACCCACTGGGGAAACAAACGATTCAACAATTCAACTGAATGAGCCACAGTGTGCATGGGACACACAATTCAACAGACTGTTACCCCTCCCCATCCCCACTCCCCACTCCTCCCCGGCCGAGTGCAGCTCCGCCAGGCTGGGTTCTTACCGCACTTGGGCAGGTCACAGTGCTCCCAGGTGAGGGCTCTGCCTCTGTACACGTGACACCAGGGTTTGATGTCATTGTCTGGGTTCCTGGAGAGAGAGAGAGGAGTGTGAGTCAATCTACCATGGCTTTGCTAGGAGTTTATTCAGACACACCTGAGCTTGCTACCTAAACAGAGCTTTTAGTAAAACCTGGAATGGGCGACACTGCTCTGCACCAGGAGTCTTATTCCCATCCCTGCTGGCTAAAGGGGATGTGCTGCAGGGCAGTGTTATCTGTCTGGTGCTGGCCTGGCTGTGGCTGCGTGTCTCCTCACCTGCAGTGGTTGTGGCTGCCCAGCCCGAGCTGCCTGGCGTCGGCTCTCCAGGCGGTGTAGGCTTTCTTGGCGAGGGCGGAAGAGTCCCAGCTCAGGCAACGGGCGCCCGTGCGACTGCTGCTCCGCGAGCCACGGTACGAGGAGCCGGTGCCAGCGTAGCACTCCGCCAAGTTGCCTGCGGGACAAACAGGGCGTCAGAACACAGCCTGCCAGGCACTGCCCTGAGAGGAGCTGCCCACATCACAGGGCAGGCAGGGGCAAGCACTGCAAAATCACAAAGAGGTCTGGTAAAGCATAGACAAGCATTGTAAAGCACAGAGAGGTCTGGTAAAGCATAGGCAAGCATTGTAAAGCACAGAGAGGTCTGGTAAAGCTAATTTAAAAAAGAAACCAGGGTAAAGTAACGGTTCTAAAAGTTTCCCACAGTAAAAGCACAGCAGCTTGTGATAAAGCCCAGTGAGCCCCCGGGAGGGCTGCTCGCTTACCCTGGGCACAGCTGGGCACACTGCAGAACTCCCACACCAGCTGCTTGTTTTTGTACACATGGCACCAGGGCGCAGTGTCATTATCAGGATTCCTGGAAGCAGGAGGAGAGCAAGCCGTCAGCGCACACTCAGAGTTACCGACACACTCCCTCGAGACACTATCCTGTGCGGGGGGGGGGCGCGGAGTGGGTCAAGACCGCACTGGGAGTCATGGCTACTGGCTGGGCAGTGCAGGGGAGAGGGAGCGGGCGCTAGGTCAGTGTGTGTGCGGGGGGCTGGGAGCAGCGATTGTAGCTGCATTACATCGAGTGCCTGCAGAGTTCAGTAACCAGATCCAATCCTTTGTCTGACAGCAAACACTAGAATGAACCCTGAAAGCTAAGCTGAGAATCCATAGATAAAGCATGTTGTTTGCATTTGTTACAAATCCGTTCTGCTTCGTTGCTGGATCTAACCTTAACTTCACTGTATTTCAATTAAAGTGCTTCAGCTTAAACATAAATATTGAAAAAAACGCACAGAAATGTATCATTCACTTAAAACATATTAAACCCAATTCAGACCCTTACAATTCAAATAGAAACCCTTTACCCCCCTCTAGTGGCAGGTTGACCACACTGCACATAATTAACTCTACCCCCCTCTAGTGGCAGTATAGCCACATTGCAGCTATTATAATAGCGCTCTACCCCTGTCTAGTGGCAGTCTCACCACATTGCACCTATGATAAAGCTCTCCGGTGCCCCCTGCTGTCTGACCTGCAGTAGTTGTGGTTCCCCAGGCCCAGCTGCAGGGCGTCGTTTCTCCTCGCGTTGTACTTCTTGTCGATGAGGATACTGGAGTTCCAGTTCAGGCAGTCGATGGAGGACTGGCTCTGCGCCCAGGTTCCGCGGTACCCTCCCCCACGCCCAGTGACGCACTTCTCTGCCGTGTCTGAGAAATGAAACCGCACACACACACACGGGTCAAACCAGGAGCTCCAATCAGCATTGCTGTCCTGCACAACTGGCTTTACCAAGATACACCCGTGTTCTTTACTGTACACTGATGTGCTTCTGCCTGGCACCCCCCAGTGAGCTGAAGCATGCAAAAGTGCGAGTGCAGAAAGTTTGGAGGCCCGCACCGATCTCACACTGGGGTCCCATGAAGCCGCTGGGGCAGCTGCAGATAAATTCGGGGGAGTAGAGAGCCTGCTTGCAGGAGCCCCCGTTGTAGCATCGAGTCCTGCTGCATTCTGAGGAGAGAATAAACACTTAAAAATAATCTCTGCCTGTTCCTATAGAATCCCCCGGTCTGAATCCCACAGGAATATCACTGGAATATCTGCTGGTACCCCCCCTGTTAATTCATGTGGGTTTAATCACCCTGATTCATTCCACGCTCCTCTGTAATGAATGCTGTTGATCGTGTGTGTAAGACAGGCATTCAGACCCTCTTACTCCCCCACCAGGGGATTGTGAGAAGTGGTAATTCATGCATGCGATCATCATTCATCACAAAGGAACATTATTATTATTATTATTATTATTATTATTATTATTATTATTATTTAGCAGATGTTTTTATTCAAAGTGACTTCAGAGACTAGGGGGGTGAACTCTGCATCATCATCAACTGCTGCTGCTGCAGAGTCTCTTCCAATAGGACCTCGTTTGTTTGACGCCTCATCTGAAGGACGGAGCACAAGGAGGTTCAGTGACTTGCTCAGGGTCTCACACAGTGAAACCCTGAAATGAATCTGCGTAATTAAATCCACATGAATTAAGTGGCTGATTTCGAAATAAATTACTTCTGATCTCAGTCCCCCAGTAGAGATGACTGTTCATCAAGCCAGATGTTGTTTTGATTAATAATAACATTAAGATTAATAAAGGAAACACATACAGCGGAGCACTGCACAGTCCTGCTTCTTGAGATTGTGCTCACTCACCCACAACGGGCACCGCGTGGCATCTGCTGTTCCCGTTGGCACAGCGGCAGTATTCCACGCTCCGGCCATGCCAGCGCAGCCACGTCTCCCCTTGACTGTGAACCTCTGTGGACAGCCAGTCCTTACAGTGCTCTGCAGGGGACAGACGAGGAGGGGGGAGGTCAGTGAAGGGACAGGGAAGAGAGATCGAGAGACAGAAAAAGGGGCACAGAGTGCTCTGCAGGGGACAGATAGGGAAAGTTAGTAAAAGAGACAGGGGAGAAAGACAGAGAGACAGAGTTCTCTGCAGGGGACCTCCGGTGATGTCAGTGGCTTACCTCTGAACTTGCGTGTTCCTCTCCGTTTTCTCACGAGGGATTCCTGAAACGACAAGCAGGAGAAGTGTCAGCAGGGCCAGGAGCTCCACAAGCACTGCGGCCACTGCAGCGCAACACAGACCTGCCACTGCAGCTCAACACAGACCTGCCACTGCAGCTCAACACAGACCTGCCACTGCAGCTCAACACAGACCTGCCACTGCAGCTCAACACAGACCTGCCACTACAGCTCAGCACAGACCTGCCACTGCAGCTCAACACAGACCTGCCACTGCAGCTCAGCACAGACCTGCCACTGCAGCTCAACACAGACCTGCCACTGCAGCTCAACACAGACCTGCCACTGCAGCTCAACACAGACCTGCCACTACAGCTCAGCACAGACCTGCCACTGCAGCTCAACACAGACCTGCCACTGCAGCTCAGCACAGACCTGCCACTGCAGCTCAACACAGACCTGCCACTGCAGCTCAACACCAACCCGGTGTAGCCACAGCGACAGTAAAACCTAGGAAGGCATCAATCAGTTTTTTGAAAAGCCGCTGTAAGAGAGCGGAACCACAGTTCACAGTGGATTTCAGCGGAAGCAGGCAGAAAGAGGGGGTTTGTATCCGGGCAGCGCAAGGCCAGCCTTCCCTCTCTGCGAGGGGGCTGCCAGCTCCTCATGCAGGCTAGAAAGGGTTATTCTGGGGGTTCATTCTGTACCTCGTCTCCCAGTGAAGAGGAGAGCACCCCTAAAGCAACCAGGAACCACAGCAACGCCATCTTCGATTCCACAAGACTCTCACCGCCGCCTGTCAGTCTGTCTGTCTGTCTGGGACTGTCAGTACCTGAAAAGGACAGATATGGCCTGTTAGACTATGTCTCGCTGCCTCCTTATTGTAGCACTGTAAAGAAAGGGCACTTGGTTCAATGCAGAAGACCAACATCTGTATTTACATAACCTCTGTCAACGTCCGCTTTCACTCACAAACAGGAAGGAGAGAAAAGAAAAAAACCTGAAGAAATCATAAACATAAAATACAAAACAGAAAGAGTGTCTCTCATTTCCGGACCAAAGGAGAAGTGCTTTCAGTATCCGAGTATACGCATGTCTCTAACTTCCCTGGCCTGAGCTCCAGTCCGCTAATCAGAGGGAGGCAGATTGAAAGCAGCAATGGCTGTGCTTTGAGCAGGGAGCTGCACACAGTTTCATACAGTATTGACTCCTGCATTGCAAGTTTGAACTGCACTATAGCTACGAGTTCGCTTGACAGTGCTGGGACTGCATTTGAAATGAGGTTAGCTGCAGGTCTGCACTGGATTATTCACGTTTCCACAGAGCTGCGTTTCCAGTGCTTTCTTGTAAAAGGAAATGCAAACTGCAAAGGATTCAGAACTAGCGAGACATAAGTAAGAGAGCTGGGAATGGATCACCAGAGTTATTTATCTGAAGCTATGGAATATAATCCTAGTGTAAACGCAGCACTGGGGTAAATGCACTGTGAAAAAAGCACAGAGGAGTGGATTGGAGCAATCTGTCCAGCAACAGGATCAGATTTGCAGCTTCCAATGATTTCCCCTGGGGTACCTTTTTACAAGTGTCACACAGTAAAAGCACAGCACAGTGTAGCACAGCGCAGGGGAAGCATTGTAAAGCACATAGAGGTGTGGTAAAGCATAGGGAAGCATTGTAAAGCACAGAGAGGTCTGGTAAAGCACAGGGAAGCATTGTAAAGCACAGAGAGGTCTGGTAAAGCATAGGGAAGCATTGTAAAGCACAGAGAGGTCTGGTAAAGCATAGGGAAGCATTGTAAAGCACAGAGAGGTCTGGTAAAGCATAGGGAAGCATTGTAAAGCACAGAGAGGTCTGGTAAAGCATAGGGAAGCATTGTAAAGCACAGACAGGTCTGGTAAAGCATATTAAAGAAACACACCCTGGTAAAGTAACCCTTATAAAAGTGTCCCACTGTACTGTGATCTGCAGAGTACTGATCTCCAGTCCTGTTTACATGAGCTTGCATGCACTCTCAATGAGCCAGCCTGCCCCCTCCCCTCTCGAGAGCGGCTCTCTGGATCCTGTTTATTATCACAGAGGCCCCCACCTCTCTCCCCCAGAGGGTGTCGCATGATTGGGCGCGCCGATTCACAGTCGATGAGATCAAAGCGCACATTAAAGAGAGGACTGTCTGACTCACTCTGCTCGGGTCCTTCTCTCTCTTTCCCTCTCCACTCTCCCTCTCCTGCAGACAGGAGCAGACTCCATTCTTCCAAACAAGCAGCCCTCTCTCTCTCTCTCTCTCTCTCGATACAATAGAGACATATACAAGCGACCCAGACCACAGTGTGCGGTATCTCCAATCATTTCTAATACAGGAGCTCAGAGGGAGGAGTCTGTTCAGGGTGAATTCATGCAGATTGAGCTCAGAGGGAGAAGTCTGTTCAGGGTGAATTCATGCAGATTGAGCTCAGAGGGAGGAGTCTGTTCAGGGTGAATTCATGCAGATTGAGGGAATGGTTTAATCAGAGGAAGTGTGGAATGTGCCATGTGGACACATTTCTCTTCATCTGGATATCAATCAGTACGCGACTCTTTCATGCATGGAATTATTTTATTTTATTTTGAAATAGCTGAAAAAGTATTTGACATAATAATAAATATATTTCCAGCTTTCTGTAGGGATGATGGCTCATATGAAGCTATCATGCATTGCTTTATATATATATATTATATATATATATATATATATATATATATATATATATATATATATATATAGAGAGAGAGAAAGAAGAGGAGAGAGAGAGAGAGAGAGACAGAGTGTTAATTGAATTCGGTATATTCGATATGTATATAACCGATATCACTAGAAATATATATATATATATATATATTATATATATATATATATATATATATATATAGATATATAGAGAGAGAGAGATAGAGAGAGAGAGATATAGAGAGAGAGAGAGAGAGAGAGAGAGAGAGAGAGAGAGAGAGAGAGAGTGTTAATTGAATTGTCAGCCAGCATCTCTGGACTGAATGTTAGAGAAAAGCGAGTCTCAGCAGAAATGACTGGATTTCCTTGTACTCTTTATTAAGCAAAAATGAGTCAAGAGTAACAAAAAGCCTCCACACTTAATACAATTAGACTGTGCGCTCTTGGTCCTGTCTGCTACATTTCTATCTCGCTTTTTGCAAGCTCTACAATGCTGCCCTGTGCCTGTTAGTTCTGCAGTCCTGCTGCACAGCTGTTGGTCTGTAATCCTGTCAGAAAGGGAATTTGTAATGAGATTCGCACTCCACGCTACCATTTTCAAAGTTGTTGATTGGAGTCATTTTGTTTCCACAGGATTATAAAACCTTTGCAGCATGCTGGCACCTGCACAGCACAGCACAGAAGCACAGGAGCAAACTGGTGACAGACAGCAGCTCTGTCCTGTAAAAACAGCCGTGCCCATACCTTCACTTCCATTAACTGATCAGCTTGTGAAAAACAAGCTACGAGATCTGGAGATCACGTGAAGGGGGTTCTGTCAAACCCCAGGGTAACAAAGCCCCCCAAATAAAACACCAAGCAGGGCTGGACGCAAGTCATTTAGAAAGAGAATCGCTAACGAGCCATTTCCTCATTTAATTGCACTAGCAATCCTTCTCGCATTCCGCATGGACCAATTCCTGTCAAACTGTAGCTCGCCAGAGGCACAAGGGCATCAGCGTTGCCAAGGTTACCAGATTGTTATTCTCTCTACACAAACTGGATGAAATTCCCTTCCCAGCAGTGCATGCACTAATCAGGCAGCAGAGCCCGTTCACAGCCCCGGGACCCCGTACAGTACCTCTCCTCTTATCTTTCTCGGCCTCTCGTTGGCTAGAAGGCAGTGGGATGTATCTCTGCTCTCCAGCCTCGCTGTGCCACTCCCCTGCTGCAGCGAAGCCCCTGCTTGATTGGTACCAGCCGGTCGCAGGCTGGGAAAGAGCTGGAGGAGAGCTCTATTAGCAAGCAGCCTGATTGCAGTGAGAAGGGTGCTGGTTTGGGGGGGTAAGGAGATGAGTGAACCATGAGTCAGCAGCAGGAATGCAAGTCAGCAAACCACAGAGTCACAGATACAGTACGAGAGCAGCACAGTCTGCAGCTTCAAAGGGTCCAGTCTTATAGAGGATTTTGCAGTCTGTCCGTCCAGCTTTACCTATGAGTATACTATACATTTGCCAGAGTTTACAATGCTTCCCTATGCTTTACCAGACCTCTCTGCGCTTTACAATGCTTCCCAGTGCTTTACCAGACCTCTCTGTGCTTTACAATGCTTCCCTATGCTTTACCAGACCTCTCTGTGCTTTACAATGCTTCCCAGTGCTTTACCAGACCTCTCTGTGCTTTACAATGCCTCCCTATGCTTTACCAGACCTCTCTGTGCTTTACAATGCTTCCCAGTGCTTTACCAGACCTCTCTGTGCTTTACAATGCTTCCCAGTGCTTTACCACACCTCTCTGTGCTTTACAACACATCCCTAATGTTTTACCATCTCACTCTCTTTGTGCTTTATAAAGGTATAGTAATCTTAAAAGATATTAATAATAATAATAATAATATTATTATACGAATAATTTGCCTAAAGCCTCATGCATGTAATATGCATGTTAGTGAGATACAGATCACGCTTCTCTTAGTCAACTGCATGTTGCAAAGCTACCATATCTAATTACAATGAGAACGGCTTTAACAATGCGCTCTGTTACAAGAACCCACTTCATAAACTCACTAAATCCATAAGCAGGGAACCAATACACGTAATGAAAAAGCAGCTCAGCGTTCTTGTAACCCTTCTCCAGTCACTCTGTGTGTAATTAACTTCCTATCTGTATCTATTTTATAACGCATAGATTTTTTTTTTTTTCCAAAGTTTTTGGCAGGGCGACTTCTCGAATTCCACACAGAGTTAACACAAAATATTTTACAATTCCTGAAAATATAAATAAAAACTACACACACGCAAAAAAATAGGTTTTGTTAAAAAAACAACCTGTTTTTAAAAAGCTGTTTTGCATTAATGGAACAGACTCACCCGTTAGTTTCAGAGGGAGCGTCGCGCTTTCTTGTAGATTTCCTTCAAAGCTTTCTTGCACCGGCGCGTTTCTCTCGGCTGTCTTCTGATTCGTTCGGTCCAGAGCCCGTATTTAACCCTCTTCAGCGAAACCCATCCCTCAGACGGGGATTGATGTGGGAGGCAGGCCCGGGGAGCGAAGAGGAGGGGAGGAGGAAGAGGAGGAGAGATTCCGAGAAGCGTATCCCTGCCGATTCTAAGGTATTATTGACTAATCAACGCTCAGAATTATCCAATATCCTGAATTCATCAGTTGACCGGGTTATTTTTTTAATTGCAGCTGATGATGTAAAATGAGAAAACTGGAATATTTTACTCGAATCAATGTAATAACATGAAACGCGAGAGTCAGAGGCCAGCGTCTCCGATTGCCACCTGCAATATATATATATATATGTATACATCTATTTACAATTGTTTTTTTTTTTAAAGCTATTTCATTTCAGTATGTAATTATTAACATCATTATTGAGCTTTCTTCTGCTGGCAGCAGCGGTGGGGTAGAAGGAATGGTTTTGCCCCTCCCCTTTACGGTGTTCTTAATTACCTTTGTGTCAACTGTGATTCTGCACGAATCAGTTATTGCGCAAGCCACCACTTCCTAATGCAACGACTCTCTGCTCTTCGGGTGTGTTCGGATGGGACATTGTAAAATTAAATGTTGTTTGCTCAAGATATAAACATTGAAACAAGTTTTTTTTTTTTTTGGTTTGTTTTTTGTAATTAATAATTAAAAAAAAAAAAAAAACAAAAAAAAAAAAAAAACGTGACGTTTTCTTATTGAAACTGTTCCTCGTCTTTTCAAGCATTATAGAAGGCATAGTCACATGTTGTAATGCATGTCTTCCTTGGTTTCCCAGCACCCATATTAAATTCACAGGAAATCCTATAAGTGCTTTCTCTGTGACCTGTTCTCCACCCTATCTAGGGTATTCAATATTATTATTTAGTCATTAGCAGATGTTTTATCCAAATCGAGGGGGTGCACTATGCATCACAACTACTGCTGCTGCAGAGTCACTTCCAGTAGGACCTCAGTTTGTTTCACATCTTATCTGAAGGACGGAGCACAAGGTGGTTCAGTGACTTGCTCAGGGTCTCCCACAGTGAGTCAGTGGCTGAGCTTGAACTGGGACCCTCCTGGTATCAAGCCCTCTTTAACCACTGGACCCCCAGGGCAACATGCCTTCCTTGGACACTAATGCCAGCATCATGAATTGAGCACGAGTTCGATAAATCCAGATACTTCCAAACCCAACAGCTCTCACTGCTGGGCTTTTCATTTGCCCACCCTTTCATCTGCGTCCTAGAGCGCTGCGATGCGGTCAGATCATGAAATGCCATTTTAGCACCAAGGAGGCTTGGTGCTAAAATGGCATTTCAGTGGGTTAAAGAAAGGGGTTTCATACCAGGAGGTTCAAATCCCAGCCACTGGCTCGCTGTGTGAGACCCTGAGCAAGTCACTGAACCTCCTTGTGCTCCGTCCTTCAGACGAGACGTCAAACAAACGAGGTCCTATTGGAAGAGACTCTGCAGCAGCAGCAGTCGTTGATGAAGCAGAGTTCACCCCTCTAGTCTCTGTGAGTTGCTCTGGCTAAAAGCCTCTGCTAAATGACTAATAAATAATAATAATAATAATAATAATAATAATAATAATATTAGCCCTGGCTGACTGGCTAAGCAGAGTCAGGTCTGGCCAGTCAGGACTGGTCCACTAGAGGCTTGAGTCACTCCCGTTGGCCAGCGTTCTTCCTAGTAAGGCATGAAATGCAGAGGTTCTGCTCCTAATAAAAGGTGCTCTGTGTTTGTATCCGGACCAGCGAGTGAAGTCTGTCGTGTCAGACATGAGCCAGCCTATTTGTGTTGGCTGATTCGTGTGACGAGATAAGAAGTGGGTGGGAATCGTGTTTCTGTGAAGCGAAGGAGGCATTAGTACCCTGAAACATCACTGGAGGGGCTGAGCACATTAATATGACATCTGGGATAGATATCCGGATGACTGCAGCCCATGTCTATTTTCATAGCGTATTCATTTGCTTTATTTACCACATGCAGTTCCTGTCCATCAGTGCCCTTCCCCGCCCCCCAGTGGTCTGCTGTTTGCACGATATCTCTCTCTCCTGATTGGGTTCAGCAAGCTTTAAAAAAACATTTTATTTCTGTGGTAACTGTGACTCTACTTTTTAGCCACTGTCACACTGTTTTCGAGAAAGCGATGTAAATCATCGAGTCTGTTTAAAAAGACGACACTGCTATTTGGAAAAAAAAACCCTTTACTATTTAAATGTCACACTAGCATCTCTAAACCGCATCATGTCATAGCCTTTTCTACCAGAATATTCAGTGACAGAAGTGGGCAGGCTGCATCCTGCCTTGATGCTGTGGACACAGACCGTGCTCTGCTTTTTACTGCGTCGGAATCAAGTAGGATTCTGGAATCAAGTAAGATTCTGGAATAAAGTAGGATTCTGGAATCAAATATTCTTCTTCTTTCCCAAAGGATCTTGGCTCAAGACGAGCACTTCTCCTGGGATCCAGTTCCCAGCATCCCAGGTGAGTTTGGTTCACCTGGCTTCACCCTGCGTTGATCTCTCCCTGTCCTTCTTTACAGCCTGCTCAATCTGATTGTGGCAAACAGCACAAGTAGCCCTCACTATTTCTCCTGTCGCCTGTGAAGTTAGGTCCGGTGCGTAGTCCTAAGGCTTCTTTATAAAGATGTGACTCTGAACAGAGCTCATGGAGACCCCACTAGGATTTATACACCCAGTACACTCAGAACGAGGGAACAAGGGAACGCTTTCTCCCTTTGGAGGCTCCTCTGTGAGCCGGTGTATTAGTAGTTATAGTCAGTACAGGGCAAGACAGAGACTGAGGGGGAGCATGAGTCCCTTGTTTAGAAATCTGAGGACAGTCCCCAGGACTGAGCTTCTTAACTCGCTCATCCACTCTGTCCTGCGCATTAATGAGACTGTAATATCAGTGGGACAGCATGAGCAGGGCTGTCCTATAAAGTTTGTAATGTGTCAGAAATTAGGGAGAATGGTACCAAAAAGTGAATTCTCATTAGTCATTTAGCAGAGGCTTTTACCCAAAGCGACTTACAGAGACTAGGGGGGTGAACTCTGCTTCATCAACAACTGCTGCTGCTGCAGAGTCTCTTCCAATGGGACCTCGTTTGTTTGGCGTCTCATCTGAAGGACGGAGCACAAGGAGGTTCAGTGACTCACTCAGGGTCTCACACAGTGAGTCAGTGGCTGGGATTTGAACCTCCTGGTAACAAGCCCCTTTTCTTTAACTGCTGGAGCATGGAGCCTTCTTTATTGAGACAGGAAAATGAATGGTTAATAGTGCTGTTTCATTTATCAGGAACTGGTGGACACAGTTGACGCTGTAGTCTTGTCTGATGGCGTTGGCTAATTGATGGTTTCAGTCTTGTGACTCTTACGGTGTACAGCAAGACATGAACTTACACTCAGAGTATTTGTCTGTAAATATTGCTTCAGCATGACCAGTTGATTTTAGCACTGACAGCATATCTTAGAAAAAAAATTCATTCTTATAGCTTGGCGGCTGCCACTGCCTACGTCGATTGCACCACACGCTCCAGTAATCAAACACAAACGAAAGGGGTCTTGGAAACTTTACAAAAACACTGTCTGTAAACTCTGGACACCGTTAGAGGATAAACCAGATCTTGAAAATATGAACTTCCTTAAAATTCAGTGAGCCACTCACAAGCCTGCCACTCAGCATGGGCTTGATTATGTTGAGGGGCTCCCCTGTCTGAAGGTGTTATAATGCAGGCTGCCCTTGAGTTTGTGCTACAACACTGTAATAGCTGAATGAATTCTTGATGTGGTCTTGATCTTTCCAGTTTACTTTACTGTGTAACGGAGATCTGCACTGTCCTGTCACATTGCTATTATTATTATTCTTATTCTTATTCTTATTCTTCTAAATTATTATTATTATTATGAATTAGTCATTTAGCAGACACTTCTATCCAAAGAGTTTACCAAAATCTGCTCTCAACAGCTACTGGCTCTCTTGAGCTGATAAGGGAGAGTTAGCTGAACCCTTACTGAGGTGCTGAAAGGTCAGGCCATTGTGAACAGCAACTGCTTGGATCAGGATCCCAGAAACAAAGGCAGGTGGGTTCTGGTCAGTACCTGGAGGCAGTCCAAGGCATTCAGTACAGAATAGCTAGCTGTGCCTCCAGCTCTCTTCAGCGGAATCACTTCTGTGGAAAGAAGTGCAGCTGCGGACAGAAAGTTTAGCATCACCTAGAATTTCAGGATTGAGACGTCATTTAAAAAAAGAAATAACTGTATGAACATAATTGAGATCTTTTATCAAAGAAACTACAAAATGATCTCGCAAAAGCCTACTGGATGCCTTAAGAGTAGCACAGTAGTATTTCATGTTGGGTTTCGAAATGTCTTCAATTTGTGTCAGTTTTTTATCTGGAAAACTACAAAGCGCTGGAGTGCAATTTAATGTGTTATCGTAACATTATTCAGCAGGTTTCATTCGACTTTGTGAAGCACAATGACTTAATTCTATATCATGATGCTACATTGTTGCCCGCAGCTGTAAAATGTTCAAAGCATGGCAGTATTTATACCTGACAGTGTTTAGATGAATTAAGTAACACAGACTCAAAGACACAGTGTATCAGCACATCCTGCCCACATTTGCTTGGTGAATAATTGGGCTAATTACAGTCTGAACACGCGCTCAGATTTATCACTGGTTCTCTTTCAACACCCCTGGGCTTGTTTCTGTCTCACTGCACTGCCCATAGATTCAGCGAGTATGTCCTATGGAGGTGATGATGTCACAAAGCCCTCTCTCTTGGGTTGCCATGGCGCAGGCTGGGTGATCCAATTGGAATTGCTATCCTTAGTGACTCAGCAGGACACCGGAACAATAGGGAGGCCTCTTCCTCCAGACCCTTTTTTTTGGTTTCTTGCTTTTTAATCATTTTTAATGAAATTCCAGAACCTTTATTGCTATGACATCATCGGAACCCCATGACTCAGTGGTCTGGCATTCCATGGCAGGTGACTTCTGTACAGCTATCCTTTGTAAAGCAGTCAAGTGGCTTGGATATTAAAGAACAGTGATTGCAACAGATATACAGTCTAACTGAATTATAACTACTGTACGGAACTCCTTCGAGGAGGCAATATCCATGTGTTACTGGCAAGTCACTTCACTGCTATCTTTATTTTTATATAGCGCCTTTCATAGTGGATCAGCATCACAAAGCACTTTACAGAGGCAGGCTGTGAACTGTGCGTTATATGCAGAGTCACTTACAATAGGACATTGATTTAACATCTCATCCACAGGATGGAGCACAAGGAGGTGAAGTGACTTGCCCACACAGTGAGTCAGTCAGTGGCAGAGGTGGGATTTGAACCGGGGACCTTCTGGTTACAAGCCCTGGACTTTAACCACTATCTGTTTAGAGGAATCTGATATGTTTGCTATTCCTGAAACATTTCTAGAGTGTTTTTTAGGGACGTGTGTCTGTGGCCCTTATTCTTTTGCTTGGGCCAGCTCGCTAAACGCAGAGAACATTTCCAAATACTCTTTTGCTAACAGTCTTTAAACAAAGAACACTGCATTCAAGTCTAGTCTGAGGATCCTTGTAATATGCAAAGCATTTCAAATGCTTTATTTGGTTTGTGGTTTTTCTCATGAAGTCCCTGCAGGATTCAGGTTTAAAACGAGACAGACCGGAGCAATCCTCTGCCAGGTCGATGGTTTATGGGCATTTTCCAGTCACAATTGCTCAGAGTGAAGGGTATAAATACTTGGTTTAAAAATAGCCTGTGTAGGTGTTTGTGGGGGGAGGAGGAGGGTGCTGGTAATTCAAACAGACACCCTGCCATAATTTTGCATTCCTTATCTTGTTTCCGGTGAATCAGCATCAAGGTTTTTTTTTTTTTTTTTAAATTCTTGCACAAGAAATTCCTTGAGTTCCTTTGTGTTTACAGGTGCATCACACCCTCCTGCAAGTTTCCCGTGATGCGAGTCACCGTGGGAACAGCAGAGAGCCGTAAGCACAAACACACCTTGCTAACGGGATCTCCACTGGTCCACTGCATTGCTACACTTTCTCAGGCTCTGTGTTTACTACTCACATAATTCCGAAGAGGCTGGTGCGATGGAATTAAACGCAGCTTTATTATTTTAATGGCGACCACTTTCTGTTCCTTATTTTAACCTCCTGCCCTTGTGCCAGTGCTTTGTTTATCCTGACAGGAGGGCGCGGCTCCTCAAAATGTTCCATTTCGGCAAGTTTGTTATTTTGGGGTTTTTTGAGTTGTTCTTGCTGGCTGCTGCCGCTGCTGCTGTTGCTGCTGTTCTGTTTGGGAGAAATTGAAAAAAAAAACACAAATTTTACGACTGTTTAAAGGCGCAGTGTCCTGGTTTCTACCGCTAGGAGTGTTAGGTCACCAGCATAGCCAAAAGTGTGGAATACAAGTCTAGAAAAGTAATGCCAACACTGCAGAAATATCCAATAAGAATGGGGACGCTGGTTGCATAAAACACCTTAGAGCAGGGTTCTCCAGCCCTGCTCCTGGAGAGCCCCAATCCAGCAGCTTTTATGGGTGTCTTTACATCAGCAGTGGCTATAGATCTGGAACGCCGTTAACCTTGACTAATTCAGCCTATAATTAGTGCAATTAAGTAACCGAAAGATTTGTTGAAACGAAAACCAGCAGCCACATTAGCTCTCCAGCACCAGGGTTGGAGACTGCCTTAGAGACTGCCTTAGAGAGTAAACTACAAACACAGTGTCACCCGTCCCCACGTGTTGCTACAATTCTTTGAATCCCCTGTCGTTTTTCTTTTCATCCCGACAACTTTTTACTCTTAGAACTCTGAACTCTGTTTCAAAGTGCCCTCTCTGGCGAGCTGATAGTGTCAGGATTACTGCAGATTTCAACGAAGGATAAGATCAGAAATGAAGAAATCCGTAGACGTGTAGGGTGGTGGATGTGGTCATATCATATCATGAGGAAGGACGTTGAGGAAGTAACAAAGAGGGTAATGGAATTTGAGGTGGAAGGTAACAGGGGAAGAGGCAGGCCTAGAAAGAGATGGGTAGATTGTGTGAGAAAAGATATGGAGGTATGTGAAGTGAATGAGGAAGATGTGCTCGACAGAGACAAGTGGAGAAGAGCAACCAAAGCAGCTGACCCCAGGACAGTCTGGGACTAAGGCTGTGAAAAAGAAGAAGAAGAAGATTGTGAAACAAGCAACGCAGCAATAACAATCCACGAGGTGGCATGGAGCAGAGAAGTCAGAGCCCTCGGTTTTAGAGCAGTGGTGTGCAAAGGGGAAGGGAGGACGGGCGGTGCGATGAGCCAGTGAGGGGGGCGACTGTGACTAAAGGATAGAACATTTTAAATAAATACATAAATGACAGCTAATTAGCCCAATGTATTACCTTTCAAACGAGCCGTTAACGATCACCGTAGGACTCGGAGACCTGGAGAAATGATGGCTGAAGTGACCAGCGTCAGTGAAGCTGCAGTGAACAGAGCCGAAATGACGGCTTCCATGTAGGGGCGCCCAGTGGACAAAATCAATGAATAAATAAAAGCCCTGATGTTTTAACAGGTGGGGTTTTTTTCCGGATTTAAAACGTATTTTTTCTTGGATTTAACAAAAAAAAAAAAAAGTCCAGATTTAGCTAGATAAATACAGTTAACAAACACATTCTGAAAAGTCAGAGTGTGAAGGCGTGGTCACAACAGCGGGACACCCTGGAGCGCGAGGGTGCATCGAAATCCATTATATCGAAAATTCAACGCGTCTGCACTGGCTCGACCAATAGCACTCAACTACTGAGTCAACTACTGAGTGACACCAGGAAAAATGCCAAAAAAAAAAACTTGGAGGAATGGAGAAGTATTCATTGCTAAAGTACGGATATTTACTGTATTGTACAACCCAGCCCGTGCCAGCTACAAGGATACAGAACACGAGTCGCTTCGGAGATAAACATTCCTACCAAGTTATTTATAGGTTTGTACTTACTTTGGGAAATTGAATGGGGTTTGTCCCGTCATCTGTAATAATGTCAAACTCTGCACTGCAATCCTAAAGTTGAAAAACGTGTTAGCACTGAAAAATTGCTATCGTATCATTGCTGATACAAGTTTAAAAAAAAAAACAGTCACTACTGTGAGTTATCAGCATCCCTGTCTGATTCCTATACTGTGAGTTAACAGCATCCCTGTCTGATTCCTGTACTGTGAGTTATCAGCATCCCTGTCTGATTCCTGTACTGTGAGTTATCAGCATCCCTGTCTGATTCCTGTACTGTGAGTTATCAGCATCCCTGTCTGATTCCTGTACTGTGAGTTATCAGCATCCCTGTCTGATTCCTGTACTGTGAGTTATCAGCATCCCTGTCTGATTCCTGTACTGTGAGTTATCAGCATCCCTGTCTGATTCTTATACTGTGAGTTATCAGCATCCCTGTCTGATTCCTATACTGTGAGTTATCAGCATCCCTGTCTGATTCCTATACTGTGAGTTATCAGCATCCCTGTCTGATTCCTGTACTGTGAGTTATCAGCATCCCTGTCTGATTCCTGTACTGTGAGTTATCAGCATCCCTGTCTGATTCCTATACTGTGAGTTATCAGCATCCCTGTCTGATTCCTATACTGTATATATTAAATAAGCAGATTATTTTGTCTTTTATTGTGGTAGCATTCAGCGAGCGACAATTGCAAAGAGTAGCTGAACCAGCAGAAGTGCTTCAGGAAACAATAGTCGCATCGCACAATTAATTCATTAATTAATATGACTGTTGATTGTTTCATTTGATGTGCTTTGCATTGCTTTCTTTATTAAATGAAAAATAATCACCATTTGAACTACAAAATGTACCGGCCAGATGTTTTGCTGCATAATCAGTGTCTGTGAAACTGTCCAGTGAGATCACTGACTGTTTACACACACAGTATATATACAGATAAAAAGTACACCCATGCACACTAGCACAAATGCGCATAAACACACGCTGTGACTATATGCTGATCGGCACGGTACTAAAGATGATTAAAGGCAAAGGTTCTTTTTTTCATAAGACTATCTAAATTCCCTTTCTAAGAAGTTCAAGTCAAATGGAAATGTTTGTTCTAACTTATTATCTCTTCCTCCTCCTCTGTTGATGTCTTGCTTTCCATCCCTTCCAAACACACAGCTGTTTTCTTTGTATTGGGTAAGAGCAACAGTCAGGAGAGAGAGGGAATTTCCACGCTAAGTGCAATGTTATGCAGTTTTTTTCGATCCTGGAAAGGGAAAATATATATATATATATATATATATATATATATATATATATATATATATATATATATATATATATATATTAACTAAATGCAAACTATATATCTATTAACTAAATGCAAAGCGAGTGAACAGAAGAAAAATCTAAATCATATCCATATTTGGTGTGACCACCTGTGGCAGAGCAGGGCTCTGCCCTTGGAAATACTGGCAGGGATAGAGTTAAATTCTCCTCCCTGCCCAGGTTGATTGCCCCAGGTGGGAGCAATCAACTAATGTAATTAATCAATTATCATTTAGCCACCTGGCATAAAAGGAGGCCTCAGCCTCCCAATAGAGAGGAGGGAGTTGAGGAAGCAGGTTGGTGTTTTGTTGGTTGTGATTTTTCAATTTTCTAAATCCAGTGAAGGCATTGCCCAGCCTGGAAACCTTTATTTTTGTGAGTTTGTTTTTGCTTTATTTGTGTTTAAATTGCTTTGTTTTTGCCCTTGTGCCCTTTCATTTTTTGTGTTTATAATAAAATTTTTTTTTTTTTTTTTGAACTTCAGACTGTCTCTGGGCCTCTATCCACTCGCCAGCCTGCCACACCACCCTTTGCCTTCAAAACAGCATCAATTCTTCTAGGTACAGTTGCACAAAGTCAGGGATTTTGTAGGCATGTCAGGTGTATGATTAAGCAATTATACCGAACACAATCATGATTGAAACACAATCATTTTCTGAAACAGAAACAGCTGTGTAGGAGGAATAAAACTGGGTGAGGAACAGCCAAACTCAGCTAACAAGGTGAGGTTGCTGAAGACAGTTTACTGTCAAAAGTCATATACCATGGCAAGACTGAGCACAGCAACAAGACACAAGGTAGTTATCTGCATCAGCAAGGTCTCTCCCAGGCAGAAATTTCAAGGCAGACAGGGGTTTCCAGATGTGCTGTCCAAGCTCTTTTGAGAAGCACAAAGAAACGGGCAACGTTGAGGACTGTAGACGCAGTGGTCGGCCAAGGAAACTTACTGCAGCAGATGAAAGACACATCATGCTTACTTCCCTTCACAATCGGAAGATGTCCAGCAGTGCCATCAGCTCAGAATTGGCAGAAAACAGTGGGACTCTGGTACACCCATCTACTGTCCGGAGAAGTCTGGTCAGAAGTGGCCTTCATGGAAGACTTGCAGCCAAAAAGCCATACCTCTGACATGAATACAAGGCCAAGCGACTCAACTATGCACGAAAACACAGGAACTGGGGTGCAGAAAAATGGCAGCAGGTGTTCTGGACTAATGAGTCAAAATTTGAAATATTTGGCTGTAGCAGAAGGCAGTTTGTTCGCTGGAGAGCAGTACACGAGTGAGTATCTGCAGGCAACAGTGAAGCATGGTGGAGGTTTCTTGCAAGTTTGGGGCTGCATTTCTGCAAATGGAGTTGGGGATTTGGTCAGAATTAATGGTCTCCTCAATGCTGAGAAGTACAGGCAGATACTTATCCATCATGCAATAGCATCAGGGAGGCATCTGATTGGCCCCAAGTTTATTCTGCAGCATGACAACGACCCCAAACATACAGCGAAAGTCATTAAGAACTATCTTCAGCGTAAAGAAGAACAAGGAGTCCTGGAAGTGATGGTATGACCCCCACAGAGCCCTGATCTCAACATCATCGAGTCTGTCTGGGATTACATGAAGAGAGAGATGCAACTGAGGCTGCCTAAATCCACAGAAGAACTGTGGTTAGTTCTCCAAGATGTTTGGGCCAGCCTACCTGCCGAGTTCCTTCAAAAACTGTGTGTACCTAGAAGAATTGATGCTGTTTTGAAGGCAAAGGGTGGTCACACCAAATATTGATTTGATGTAGATTTTTCTTCTGTTCACTCACTTTGCATTTTGTTAATTGATAAATATAATTAACATGTCTATTTTTGAAAGCATTCTTACTTTACAGCATTTTTTCACACCTGCCTAAAACTTTTGCACAGTACTGTGTGTGTATATATATATATATATATATATATATATATATATATATATATATATATATATATATCTATATATATATATATTAGTAATGTCATATTTATTTTTTCAGATATATTTTCTTAGATTTAATTGTTGAACAATAATGTTTTTCAGATTTCAAAGGTGAATAGCAAAAAAAAAAAAAAAAATTCAATCCTTTTAAATTGCATGTATTTTTTCACTGATTTATTTGTTAGAAATGTTAGAAATGTTGACTTGCCAAGTTAAAAAAAAAAAAAAATGAATTCACGGAATTGTTAGAAACCTGGATTTAACACGACGCTAAGTGTTCACAGTGTTTATAGACCGGTTTTAAATGTTGGACAAAATACACGATTTACAAAATGTAAGCTAAGAACAGGAGGCTTCTCTGATTTAGAGAACAGATCTCTAACCCCAGTACACAGAGCGGACAGTTCAAAAAGAGCTTTGAAATATTGAATGATGTTAATTTCATCAGCATTTCAGAAAAACAAAGATGCCCTGCACTGCCAGGCAGTGAGTGCGCTTGAAAGATGATGAAATGCCACCTTGTTGTTACAGTTAAAGTCGTTTCACCTTCTTGAAATGATTTAAAAACCCACCGCCTTCCTGTTTACCTGCTAACTTATCTTTCAGCTCAATACATCTGAAGACACATTCGCTTATCATTCCCATTGAGGTGGATATAGAGCTGAAACATAATATGCAGTCTGTAAAAAATATAGATAGTCAACAGTAGTATGACATCACCATGACCTACACCTGCTGTACAATCCAAATGGAAGCACACTTTCACCACCTGAATGAATCCACACTGCTGGTAACCCCTTGCACTACCATGGAACCACAGCCCTACCAGACAGGCGGTGTGCTCCCCTGTCAGGACAGCTGGGCAGTGCTTGTGCTGCCATTGCTGGTGAGACTGTGGTCTGTTAATGGTGCTGTTGGGATTCTGCAAGGGAGGAACACTGGGATTACTGGGGTCTTCCTGTGGCTTTCAGAGTACGAAATATTGCAGCACTAGGAAGAGTGCAAAGAAGAGTAACCAGAATTATTCTGGGTTTAAAAGACATGCCATATGCAGACAGGCTAAAATAATTGAATCTGTTCAGTCTTGAACAAAGAAGACTACGTGGCGACCTAATTCAAGCATTCAAAATTCTAAAAGGTATTGACAGTGTCGACCCAAGGGACTTTTTCGACCTGAAAAAAGAAACAAGGACCAGGGGTCACAAATGGAGATTAGACAAAGGGGCATTCAGAACAGAAAACAGGAGGCACTTTTTTACACAGAGAATCATGAGGGTCTGGAATCAACTCCCCTGTAATGTTGTTGAAGCTGACACCCTGGGATCCTTCAAGAAGCTGCTTGATGAGATTCTGGGATCAATAAGCTACGGGGGGGGGGGGGGGGCTTATAATGTGTAATAAAGGAGTGGGTAAGGTAAGGTGAGGTAAAACTGCCCCACAGTACAGGTGAAGCACTGGCCCTGCAGTCCTGTAGCGGCACATTGTGAAATTCAAGCTGTGTGTCGCTGTTGAGACCTTGCAGGTTTTTAAGAAAATCCACATTTTGGCAATAAAGAATGACTGGAAGGTGTAAATGATGGAACATAACGACATTGCACCCTTGTTGCATTGAAAATTGGAAAGGTTACATCTAAATGTACCTTTTTGACCACTTTTCCCAAATATCCTGGAATTGGAATATCCACCATTGCAGCTAGTGAAATGACAGGTGGTTATTAAGAGGGGAACTAGGAGTTTATTAAGAGATCAACTAGGAGTTTATTAAGAGATCAACTGGGAGTTTATTAAGAGGGGAACTACAGATTTATTAAGAGGTCATCTTGGAGTTTAATAAGAGATCAACTATTAAGAGATCAACTAGGAGTTTATTAAGAGGAATACTAGGAGTTTATTAAGAGGAGAACTAGGAGTTTGTTAAGAGATCAACTAGGAGTTTATTAAGAGATCAACTAGGAGTTTATTAAGAGGGGAACTAGGAGTTTATTAAGAGGAATACTAGGAGTTTATTAAGAGGAGAACTAGGGGTTTATTAAGAGGAATACTAGGAGTTTATTAAGAGGAGAACTAGGAGTTTGTTAAGAGATCAACTAGAAGTTTATTAAGAGGGGAACTAGGAGTTTATTAAGAGGGGAACTAGGAGTTTATTAAGAGGAATACTAGGAGTTTATTAAGAGGAGAACTAGGAGTTTATTAAGAGGAATACTAGGAGTTTATTAAAAGGAATACTATGGGTTTATTAAGAGGAGAACTAGGAGTTTATTAAGAGGAATACTAGGAGTTTATTAAGAGGAGAACTAGGAGTTTATTAATAGGAGAACTAGGAGTTTATTAAGAGGAATACTAGGAGTTTATTAAGAGGAATAGTAGGAGTTTATTAATAGGAGAACTAGGAGTTTATTAAGAGGAATACTAGGAGTTTATTAAGAGGAATACTATGAGCTTATTAAGAGAAGAACTAGGAATTTATTAAGAGGAATACTAGGAGTTTATTAAGAGGAGAACTAGGAGTTTATTAAGAGGAATACTAGGAGTTTATTAAGAGGAATACTATGGGTTTATTAAGAGGAGAACTAGGAGTTTATTAAGAGGAGAACTAGGAGTTTATTAAGAGGAATACTAGGAGTTTATTAAGAGGAGAACTAGGAGTTTATTAATAGGAGAACTAGGAGTTTATTAAGAGGAATACTAGGAGTTTATTAAGAGGAATACTAGGAGTTTATTAATAGGAGAACTAGGAGTTTATTAAGAGGAATACTAGGAGTTTATTAAGAGGAATACTAGGAGTTTATTAAGGGGGGAGGCTAGATTAACAGCACTAAGCTTCTCTCACGTCACTGTGCCGCTGCTGGCTCATGTTTTAAAATAACTGGGAGAAGCGTCTGCAGCTGCTTGCCACATCCTCAGAGTCCTTGAAATCGGTGACCTCATCCTCTCCTGTTATTGTACGAGAGCGTCATCAAGCACTCGTCAGAGACAGCATGGAGGGCTGAACTGATACTCACACAGGCACTCATCAGAGACAGCATGGAGGGCTGAACTGATACTCACACAGGCACTCATCAGAGACAGCATGGAGGGCTGAACTGATACTCACACAGACACTCATCAGAGACAGCATGGAGGGCTAAACTGATACTCACACAGGCACTCATCAGAGACAGCATGGAGGGCTGAACTGATACTCAGCCAAGCACTCGTCAGAGACAGCGTGGAGGGCTGAACTGATACTCACACAGGCACTCATCAGAGACAGCATGGAGGGCTGAACTGATACTCACACAGGCACTCATCAGAGACAGCATGGAGGGCTGAACTGATACACAGGCAATCGTCAGAGACAGCGTGGAGGGCTGAACTGATACTCACACAGGCACTCATCAGAGACAGCATGGAGGGCTGAACTGATACTCACACAGGCACTCATCAGAGAAGGCATGGAGGGCTGTGTGTGACCTCCAGCTGCTGCTCCCTGCCATCAGGCTCCTGTGTTACTCCTGCATGCTCTCCAGTGCCCCGGGGATTCACAGAAATGCAGTGTGTGTGAAACCGATGCATGCTCCCAGAAGCTCATGGCTATTTCAGCTAAGCTCAGAGACTGGCTGAAGCACACTCTGTGACCCCTGGCGGCGCTGTTCCCAGAGTCTCGTGGCTCATCTTTTAGTGCAGCACCTGAATCACACAAATACAACCAGGCAAAAACACAACCTGCAAGCCTGACTGTGAACACCCTCACATTTCTGGAGCATGAACTGGAACCCAGCACTGGACTGTGCTGGACATCCTTCCCTCCCATTGGTCCCACAGCAGATCGGTGCAATTCCTACTCGAGTGGTGTAGTGCAAGCGAAACGAAAGAGCGACACTACTGCAGTGGATCATGTGTGACTCCTAACAGCGGCACACCAAGGAAAACATTGTGGACAGTTTAGTAGAAAAGTATACAATACAAATATGATAGGAAAATTGAGTGGAGTTGTTGCACATAATTACCATATGACTCCATATCCACTAGGACAGTTTGGGACAGTTGAGGCTTTTCAACTTATTCCCCCCCCCCCCAATGCATTCTGGTAAGTGTAGTCCTGCTGTGAAAGGGTACCTGAGACAGGTAAAACGTACCAGAATGCTTTGCAATGACAGTTGGAAAGCCTGAACTGTCCCAAACTGTCCTAGTGTGCTGTATATGGTAACTCTGTTTTTATCTGCACAGTACATTTTCACAGCAGACAGTTAGTTGGCAAGACAGACAAAAAAAAACATATTCAGATGAGACATGAATGTGCACTGAGACCAGACTCAAAACGAGACCGGCATGCACAGTACTGCTGGTGCTCTGTCCGCCTGTTTCCACGTCCCTCATGCATTGCGGGCAGTGTTGTAAATGTGACGGCAGTACAAGACCTCGGTGTTCCGCGGCATCGCAGTGACGTGGGGAGATGACCTCATAGTGGTTTCTGGAGGGCTGTGTGAGGGATTTGATAATACAAATATGGAAAACGTATCCATACCTATAACGAAACAATTATTCCCACGCGTCTATTTAAAAAAAACCCTGTATAACTATATATATATATATATATATATATATATATATATATATATATATATATATATATACACACACACACACACACACACACACACACACACACACACACACTGTAGCTGGTTGTAAAATATCAAATAAAAAAGACAGAAAGCTGAAACGGGGGGGACGCATTAACCTCGAATGAGTCGGATCTCAGCCGATGCCCGACCCGCATGTGGTCCCGGGGTGCATACCTGTCCCTGTACAGGTTTGCTTGGCATGTGTCTCCTTCTCCTAATACAGGAGGGTTAATGCGCACTATTTCTTTAAGAAGACAGAGGACCAGGAAACCAGAAAAAAAGTTTCAGGAAGTTACCTTAGAGCAGAGAAACTGGCGAATATAGAGCTTTACAATCTGACAAGAGTACATAATAATCATAGATTGAAGCGTTCTCGGAATAGAAATTGCATTTATATAGCCCTCTCACACACGGGAAATAATTCGGCATGTTACACGTTTGGTAAACAAAACACCATGACCAGCTTTTAAGTCTCTAATAGACACAGGTCTGTAAATTAGCAACCAGGAAGTAAAACGGTAAGTAGCGACGCGCGTTTATTTGTTAATTATAATTAAATGGGGGATCAAAACAACAGAAAATGAAACTAGTTCTGAAGTCTGTTTGTTTTTTGTTTTTTTTCTGCCGTTTGAAATAAATGACGGAAGTAGAATTCCTTCTAAAGTCTGGTGCTGTTTTAAGTTAGTGAGGTACTCGGCTTCTTATTGGCCTGTTCAGACTTTGATCTTCTCCAGACGGAATGATTGGTTTTTGTATTTAAGGGGTTAAATCACGCTGGGGCTGCTGATTTCTGCGTGGGTATTTATAGAGGGGCCGATCCTAAACAATATTTGTTTCTTTTTCGCTCAGCCCAACACTGATTTCAGGGTCAGTACAGTTCAAACGCGCCCCTGCCCACAAACTGTGCCTGAGAGGGCACTGGGCTTTTTCACAGCGTGAGGGCATGGGAAGTGGGCTTGATCTGGTCCGCCGAGTGACAGATTCTGTTTACACTGCGGTACAGTGTAATACATTAATACACACGTTATCATTTTGAATGTTGGATTCAGTCCAAACGTGTACAGCTGCACTTGCAAAAGTTGACCACAGTAAAAAAAACAAAAAACACACACACACACACACACACACACACACACAGAGTAGAGCGTAATAAAGCATAGGTATGCACAAAAAAGCTCAGAGGGGCATGACAAAGCCAGTACAAACAAATAAATCAAATTCTGGTGAGTGCCTATCACGTGGTAAGAGCATAGTAACCGCAGAATTCCAGTGGCCAGCTTTAATAAGAGACTTACCAGGGAATCCTGAGTGACACCATGTATCCATATGAAATGCATCCATGGTAAAGTCATTCAGACTCCAATGGCAGCTCCAGTTACCTGTTACCTGTATTCTGTTCAATGCTCTTCTAAATAAATCCTTATCCAGCTCCAGTTACATCATACAAAGAATGCAGGCAGGTTACAGACTTAAGAGACCAGAGCCGCTGTGCGTGTCATCTTGCAGCGATGGAAATAAGACTCCTACTGCATAGCAGTTCCACCCAATTCCAGGTTTTAAAGTAAGCCCCAGTGTATAGGTATCAAGCTCAGGTGTGTCTTATTAAACTCCTGGTAAAACCAGGAATGGACTGAACTGCTGTGCGACGGGAGCCTTATTTCCATCCCTGCCTTGCGTAGTGAACAGCAGGTACTGCAGACTGCGCGCGCTGTCTCTGTGTCCTCCCTGACTCCTCTCCCTGACCCCTGTGGTTTCAGCTCTGCCAGGATGAGTCGCCCTCCCCCCCAGCAGATTCAGACCAGTGGCCCCTGGGAGATGAAGGAGCGTCTGGGGACGGGGGGCTTTGGAAACGTCATGCGATGGCAGAACAAGGTACGACGGGCCAGGCAAGAATCCCACTGTAGAACTATAAGCCCCTGAGTCAGCTAGTTTCTGCTGGTGTGAAGGCACTTTTCAACGCGTCTGCTTCACTTAGATTCTTATTTATTTATTTACATTTTTATAAGTCCAAAGTTTTGCATCACCTTCTAGATAGAATGAATTGATTGTGCTTCATGAAGTCGAATGAAAGCTGATGAATAATGTTATGTTATCGTATTGAATTACACACCAGCGCTTTGTAGTTCTGTTTGTAAATTGTTCAGGTACAATATTCTGTATAACTACCTTTGAGTCAGATAGTGAAATAAAGCACTGTACAGAGGGAGCTTGTATATCAGCTGCCTGATACCTCATCACACCCCCAGCGTGGCCGATAAACTAACAGACGCTGTTCCATCGTTCCCAGGACACAGAGGAGCAGATCGCCATCAAGCAGTGTCGGCAGGAGCTGAGCCTTCGTAACCGCGAGAGGTGGTGCCTGGAGATTCAGATCATGAAGAAGTGAGTGAGCTCTTATTAAAGTGAAAGCATAGCACAGGGAGAGCATGGGAAAGTACTGTGAAGGACAGAGAGGGATGGGAAAGCATAGGCAAGCATTGTAAGCACAGAGAGGTGTGGTAAAGCATAGGGAAGCATTGTAAAGCACAGAGAGGTGTGGTAAAGCATAGGGAAGCATTGTAAAGCACAGAGAGGTCTGGTAAAGCATAGGCAAGCATTGTAAAGCACAGGAGGTCTGGTAAAGCATAGGGAAGCATTGTAAAGCAGAGAGAGGTCTGGTAAAGCATAGGGAAGCATTGTAAAGCGCAGAGAGGTAAAACATGGTAAACTAACTGTTATAGAAGTGTCCCATAGTAAAAGCACAGTTTTTTCGTTTATTATTAATACTGTTCTTTGTGGTATGGCTTTATAAGAGCTCTCTGGTTTTGAGTTTGGCTCGTCTAGCAGTGATTTCCACAACTGGGAGGCGTGTGGGCGGCAGCATGTGGGCGCAGGGTTATGGTTTGGGGGTTTAGGGTTTTGGAAACGTGCTTTCTGGGGTCCCGCTGGGGCTGGGCTTCCCTGTGGTTCAGACAGCGTCTGAAAAGAGAATTGAATCAGAGTAAAAAACAAAAACTCAAATTGTAGAGCTTTGATCT
The DNA here is from genome assembly GCF_017654505.1 of Polyodon spathula. Taxonomy (NCBI): domain Eukaryota; kingdom Metazoa; phylum Chordata; class Actinopteri; order Acipenseriformes; family Polyodontidae; genus Polyodon; species Polyodon spathula. Next base: position 3,983,543 of record NC_054562.1, on the reverse strand, counting down.
TTCTACCCGGAGATCCGACGCTGGGAGGGGTGTTCCCCAGCCAGGGAAGACTTTTCCTTTGTTTTTGTTTTTTTTTTAGCATTTTATTTTCAAGGGTTGCCTTTCTTTTAAAATATGATTTACAATCACATCAAAACACAGTCCAATAATCCACAGCCCTTTAATGCCAAGCACCCAGGTCAGCTGCTCAGAGCTGCTGGTCTTGTGTGCATTTTTGTACTAGAATTTCACTAGCTTGTCGTGTTTTAATAGACTGCTTGTAAATCTGTTCTTGAGCCCTGAAGGTGCACAAGGAATCGAGCGCTTGTTCATCAAATGGTTTCTTCTTGAAAAATCCATTTGAGAGCGACTCGGGGATCGCGAGGAGGAAACTGACCATTCGGACGACCGACCAGACCCATCCTGTCCGTGCATTTTAAACCACGTTGTTTCGTGCAAAAGCCCGTTGCAAAACAAAAATGAAGAAAGTTAGCATTGTTTTATTTAGCGGGACTCGCATCTCCCTTGCACCTTGAAGGGTTAACCCTGTGAACACTGGAATGCAGCTGAACTGAGATGCAGTGAAGAACTGAACTGTGCCAAGCGTGTTCAGACAATCAGAGGTTTGAGAGGACCGAAGTCTGCTTCTTAACCTTGATGAGTGTTGTCTTGTTTAATTTTCGCCCTGCTGTTTACAGATGTTTGTCGCCTTAGCGCTGCACCTCCCCTTTATCTGAGAATGGGGCAAGGCCGCACGCAGGGAATACCAGTCTTCTTGCTCAGCACGGCGCTTCAAGGTTCTGTTTGTTTCGTTCTTGTTGTGCACAGTTGTTTTGGGAAGTCTGTGTCAATGCACACTGTGTTACAGTCTGTTCAAAACAATGCATCAGACAAAAGAACATAACTAAATTGAAAAGATTCAGAAACTACATTCAGAGCGCCTGGGGCTTCAACCTAAAATCTTTCAAGTGACGTCTATAAATCTGTAACGTTTGTACAGCTCTGGCCAAAAATTATGTTCCTATTTTTTTTTTTTTTAAATCTCAATCTTAAAATTATAGGTGATGCTAAACTTTTGTCCTTCGCTGGACTCTGCATTCCAGTGAAATAGCTGCTGCTCTGGTGGGGTTACTATGGAGATGGTCATGTGTTTTTGTTGCCAGTATTGATTAGCTGTTCTGTACAGGGAATAGTCTTCAGTTTTATGCCACCCTTGTGCAAGCCTGCTGGGTGCAGAGTGGAGGTGCAGGGCGCTTTGCAGAGGGGAGACGCATCGTTCTTAGTGCTCGGTCCTTGGGCAGACAAACTGTGCTGCAAGCGGTTGGATGGTAGAGGGTTAAAACGCCAGCTCAGGCATTTAGACACAGTTCCACGATCCAAATAAGGGAATTACTCAAGGAGGCTTTGTTCTTTTATTAGATCATAATAAACAGTACAGCCGTGCAACATAAAAATAAATGCAATTAGACAGCGTGTTTTGCATTGTGCCTGCTCCCTGTGCGCGGTGGTCCCCAGCTCCTGGTAAACAGTGTCATATAATCTGTGTGGGAGGCTTCCTGAGACCAGAGACCAAACCACAGTCTGTGTGGGGCGGGAGAGATGAGGAGAGACTAGGAATGTGGTGTGAGAGTCAGCAGAGTTTCGCCCGCAGATCAAAAACAGAAAACAAATATATTTCTAGGGTGCTGCTTCTTCCATTTTCCAGGACGGCCTTCTTATTATAATGCTGGCTGCACATTAATAGTGGGGGCAGAGGAAGAGGAATAGTAATAGTTATTATTATTATTATTATTATTATTATATAATAATAATTAGTAATTTAGCAGAGACTTTTATCCAAAGCGACTTACAGAGACTAGGGGGGTGAACTCTGCTTCATCAACAACTGCTGCTGCTGCAGAGTCTCTTCCAATAGGACCTCGTTTGTTTGCGTCTCATCCGAAGGACGGAGCACAAGGAGGTTCAGTGACTCGGGGTCACACACAGTGAGTCAGTGGCTGAGCTGGGATTTGAACCTCCTGGTATCAAACACCTTTCTTTAACCACTGGACCACCAAGTTAAATCATACAGGTACACTGCGATCACAGTAAAACCTGAAATGCTAAATCTGCTATGCAATGGGACTTTCCTTACAGTTACAGCTCACAGTTAACCCTGGACTGGCTCCAGCTGTGTTGCACTGCGAGCGTCTTTACATCAGTACTCTGCATGGATGCATGCATCAAGTGAAGCTCTAAATTCTGCTCCATGAAGTTGAATGAAAGCTGCTGAATAATGTCACGTTAACATATTGGAATGAAACCTGCTGAATAATGTCACGTTAACATATAATTGCACACCGCTTTGTAGTGTTCTGTATACTTAAAATTGTCATTTCAAAATCTTAACATGAAATACTACTGTGATACTATTATGGCTTCCTTCCGGTAGACCTCTTTTCAATGTCATTGTGTAGTTTCTTTTCATTACACAGTGTTAAATAAAAGATCCCAATTATGTTCATGTCGCTCTCTTCTTTTTTCTCAATCCTGAAATTCTCGTTGATGCAAAGCTCTTAACCGCAGCTGCAGGTGATAGACGTTGTCAGAGCAGATGCAGGTCCTTGTTTCCTGCAGGTTTGTGAGAAATCAGGATCTTCCTTTGCCGAGGTCTGTGTGGAGGCTTTGATTGTGTTCTCTGCAGCAGCAGGATGGGTGGGGAGCCCGGGGGGTGGGGGGGGCGCACCCGTCACCGCAGCGACACGGCGTCCCACAAAAACAGCTTTATAGGGACCTGTAACATTGTGTGCATTCTTGGTATTAAGTCTGTGGTGATTAAAAACATTTTTTTTTTTTTTTTTCTAATTTGGGCTTTAAAAAACTGCAGAAGTTGCGCAAGGATCAGCGTCATTGTTTTTAGTTTTAAGTGCACTCCTTGTTATTGTTCAGAGTGTTTTGAAGATGTTTGTTCGATGGTTAATTTGGGGAGGTGTAGCCGCCCCTCCGGTTCTCTGGGGGGGGGGGGGGGGGGGGGGGGGGGGGGGGGGGGGGGGGGTGGGGGGGGGGGGGGAGGGGGGGGGGGGGGGGAAGACACACATGATTGAGGATGCATTACACCTCACACCTGTGCGAATGTGTGGTGTGTTGTGTAGTGTGTGTGTTTGTGTGTACCAGTGTGTTGAGTTATGCTGTGTGTTTGTGAATGGGTTTTGTATTGTGTGTGTTTTGTTTGTGTGTGTGTTCTGTTGTGCAGTTTGTATGTTGTGTGTGTTTGTGTTGTGTGTTTGTGAATGGGTTTTGTATTGTATGTGTTTTGTTTGTGTGTGTGTGTGTGTGTTTGTGTGCGGGCACATAAAGCCTACAACCCTGCTGAGCCCCCCTCCCCTAACCTCCCTGCCCCTCGCCCCTCTCCAGGTTGAATCACGTCAACGTGGTGGCAGCGCGGGAGGTTCCCGAGGGGCTGCAGAAACTCAACACCAACGACCTGCCACTTCTCGCCATGGAGTACTGCCAGGGAGGGGACCTGCGCAAGGTGAGGGGGGCACTGCCAGGGAGGGGACCTGCACAAGATGAGGGGGGCACTGCCAGGGAGGGGACCTGCGCACGGTGAGAGGGGCACTGCTAGGGGGGGTTGGCTGCGCAAGGTGAGTCCTTGGCAGTGTCCTTGGTTTTTTGTTGTTGTTGTGGTTTTATAAAACAATGTCGTATATCGGAATTTGATTATTATTGTCATTTATATTGCAAACTGCCTAGATACTGTTGAAAAATGAGAAATAAATGATTTTCTAGTCTTTGGTATACTAATGAGCGATGGAACATCCCTCTCTCTCGCTCTCTCTCTCTCTCGCTCGCTCTCTCGCTCTCTCTCTCTCTCTCTCTCTCTCTCTCTCTCTCTCTCTCTCAGTACCTGAACACTCTGGATAATTGCTGCGGGATGCGGGAGGGCTCGATTCTGATCCTGCTCTCAGATATCGGTGAGTCAGTTTTGAGGAGAGGGCTGGAGACCCGGGTTCTGCCGTTCTCACCACAAGCTTTTTAAACAGTAAAAACAGAAACACCCGTCCCACAGCCTCCTAGCAAAGCAGTCATCCGGAAATCAGCAGAAGCGTTTTCACAGGCACACCCATCCACTTCCTCACAGAATACAACAACGCTGAGTAAAATCAGAGCAGGAGAAAGGGTGGAGGACTGGCAGATTAACCATGAGGGGGAAAGGAGTCCCTGTCACTTCCACTTCCTCCCACCTGTCCGTCAGAAATAACCTGGCAGGAACCGCGTGGCGGTCGTGAGTCACTGTGACATCACCGTGACTTCATCAGCAGCGAGGTGACTGCGCTGCTTTGTTCTCCAGCAGTGGCCAAATGTTTTGCATCATCACCTTATAAAATGAAGTGATTTTCCTTCATAAAGTGGAAGGAAACCTGCTGGATAACATTTCTCTACCATGTTGACTTACACACCGCTGTGTAGTTTTCCAAATCCTTAATGAAAAAATTTTGACAAATGAGACATTTCAAAATCTAACGGGAGATACTGTCACAGTCAGACCATTTCAATATCAGATTACACACAGTAACACAAAAGCAGCAATTTAAAAGTTACATTAAAACCCATGCAGATAAGAAAGCCGTTTCATAAAAGTGTGTTTTTAGTCTTGACTTGAAAACTGTAACGGTCCCAGCTTGCCTGACAAACGAAGGCGGAGCATCCCATAATTTCAGAGCTCTGCTAGAAAAAGCCCTCCCTCCTCCCGTGGTGCTTTTGTTGACCCAAGGAATAACCAGCAGCCCCGCGTCCTGTGATCCTGTGTTTGGAAGAGACAGGGTCAGTAACTCCTGCAAATAACGAGCTGCTATAATAATAATAATAATAATAATAATAATAATAATAATTAATGCAGAATTCCTGGACCCCAGGGGGCGCGGTTGTGGAGTCAGGAAATCTCGGGTTGGTTTCCTCAGGAAATCTTGCAGCCATTTCTGTCCCCCCTGGGGGTGGGATGAGGTCACAGTGAGCGTGCCCACCTGCCAGCTGTGTGAGTCATGGGTTCAAGGTCACAGGGAGACAGGCATTCAAACACACGCATACAGTGCCAGGGTCGTGCATTCTACATACGCACTCAAACACACGCTCGCCATCGCACACGCACTGGGGTGGATGCAGCAAAACTCCAAGTAATTAGAGACTCTGTTTAACCTGCATAGTGTCCCATAGCTTCAGCTACCACCAAAAGAGACATTAAATACAAAAATTATATCACAAAAAAGTCTACCGGAAGCCCTAATAGTAGTACAGTAGTATTTCCTGTTAGATTTCAAAGTGTCACATTTCTATAGGGTAAACTTTTGCCCATAGCTGTAGACTCCCACACTGGTCTCTTCCCCAGCCTACCCAGGATTTATCACGGGCAACAAGATTCTAAATATCAACTCTGCTTGAAAATCTTAAGATAAGGAAAGAAGGGATGTAACTGTCCCCCTCTCTCTCTCTCCTCCTCCCTCCCTCTCCCTCCCTTCTCTCTCTCTCTCTCTCTCTCTCTCTCTCTCTCTCTCTCTCTCTCAGCCTCGGCGCTGCGCTATCTCCACGAGAACAGGATCATCCACCGTGACCTGAAGCCGGAGAACATCGTGCTGCAGCAGGGGGAGCAGCGGGTGAGTGAGCCGGGTTCGAGCTCCTGAGAGAGGCAGAGCTGCACACAGCGCGGGAAGCAGCCAGGCCGCTTCAATGCGCTCCTCACAGCTGCTCAACCCGGGAATTTGAGATTTAAAAGCCCCTGCTGTTTTGAAAACGCCCCCTGGGTGCCCCAGTTTACACATGCGATGTGAACATCACGGTTATTTGAGAATGAAAGGGGTATTTCTGCTACAGAAAGTGTTGTTTTGAGCTTGCTAAATAAAAGAAGTCATGCCTTATCATTACAGGGCAGAGGCAACAATTCTGCAACAAAAAAAAAAAAACATTGAGATTTGTAAAGCTGCGTGACAAAACTTGAACTGCACAAGGATGATGGAAAGTGTGAGGTGGTTTTAAACATGTCTCATGAAGCTGCCGTTCAGCTCTGCTGCCTCCTCTCTCTTTAAGGCTGTATGGTTTGGCCCGGGCAGCGCTGTTTCGAGCTCCCCTGGGACCATGCCCTTCCCCAATGCCATTTCAACTTCCCTCCCATCCTGTGCCAACTGTTATCAAGAGTCCCACACAGCCCACATGGAACAATAAAACTGCTTCCTGGAAACCAAAGGTCACTGAGCGCTCTCACATAATTTTAGAATTGTTTGATCGGTCGCCCCCGAGCCTCTCTGGTCTGGTACGTCAGTCAGCTTCATGTTTCCATCCCCCCCCCCCCCCCTCCCCCCGCTGCTGGGACTCGGCGTCTGCGCCGCGCCACTCTGTGTTACCCCACTGTTTCCGGCTCTGTGACCCACCCTCCCAAACTCACTCATTGCAGGAATGCGTAACAGTGTAGACAGTACCGACACGCTGTGATGCATTTTCACATCTTGAATATTGATTTTGGATCATAACCCTGTGCTGCCAGTACTGCAAGTCTCCTTGGATAAAGGAGTCTGCCAAATAAATAATCAGAATAATAATAGTAATAATAATAATAATAATAATAATGCAGACTTTGCTGTAAAGTGCGTCACTGACTGTGTCTCCCTGTCTTTTCAGCTGATCCACAAGATCATTGATCTGGGCTATGCCAAGGAGCTGGACCAGAGCAGCCTGTGCACCTCCTTTGTGGGAACCCTGCAGTACCTGGTGAGGCTCTAGCGCCACCCTTACCCTTACCCTAACCCTAACCCTTCACTGCACAGAGCCATTGACCCCCTTGTTAAGAAAGGCTACTGGAATCACTTTGGGTTCTTTTATCGGACAGGGGGTAATTTTTCCTTTCTTAAAAAAAAAAAAATGCATGCATAAATATACAAAGTGAATGTCTTTTATAAGAATGTAGCCCCAAAGTTTAATGGTAGCAGTGATGGCACAGAGACTGCAATAATAACTCTAACACTAATGTCTTTGGTTAATGCGAGTGTTCTCCCTGTTCCCCGCGGCTGTGTTTGCCCCCCAGGCTCCGGAGCTGCTGGAGCAGCGCAAGTACACGGTGACGGTGGATTACTGGAGCTTCGGCACCCTGGTGTTTGAGTGCATCACCGGCTTCAGACCCTTCCTACCCACCTGGCAGCCCGTGCCCTGGTATGAGCCTCTTGCCCCTCGCCCCTTGCCCCTCGCCCGTCACAGATCCCCTCTCATAAGACTCCTATTCACCCTTTCCAGGTTTTACTACCAGTCCTATTATTATTATTATTATTATTATTATTATTATTATTATTATTATTATTATTATTCATATCCAGGGCAACTTACAGTTGTATATAAAAATACATATCAAGAATTACAGTACAGTTAAGAGCAAGATACAAAATACAATGACTTCAGTCCTAATAAGAGCAAATACAAAACACAGCTTGATTTGATATCGGGGCAGTTCAGGAGCAGAGAACAGTGTTTATAGTTACATCAGAGTTAGATATGAGTGCAGATGAAATACAAGATAATACAGACTGGGTTCATTGCAGGATTAAATACAGTAAAATAGGGAGCAGATCAGTTCAAGTTAAAGTGCATTAAAGGCAGAGTGCTGGATAGTGCAGAAGGGAAGAGTTTTGCAGGTGTTGTCTGAAGAGCTGTGTCTTGAGGAGGCTCTGGAAGGTGGTCAGGGACTGGGCAGTCCGACCCCTGTAGGAAGGTTGTTCCACCACTGCGGGGTGAGGGTGGAGACCGTCACAGTGTATAGGTAACAAGCCAGAGAGTATCTTATTAAAGTCCCTGCAAAACCAGGAATGGATCAAACTGCTATGCAACGGGAGTCTTCATTTCCATCACGGAATACAATAAAGGAAACAGCCCGTTCACTCCACCTTCTTTTTAAACAGTGACAGTGAGGCGAGAGTTAAATTCTCAGAGCCTGTTCCGGGGCGCGGCCGGGCTTTGACCTCTCTGCTCTCGGGCCCTCGTGGGCAGTTGTTTTTCAGGCTGTTCTGCTGGATTTCTGAGAACTTGGACGTGTCTGGTGTGGTTTTCTGTTAAAGCGTGCTTGTGAAAGGACCCCAGGAGGAAAGCACAGCGTTCCAGTCCTGGCTGTGTCGAGATTTGATTCCATTACACTCGCCTTTGTTTTATTCCGCTCAATTTCATAACGCTGGAACACCTCTTTCTGTATTGTTTTCAAAAGCTGTTAGAAAAGAAAAAAAAAGCCATTTGCTAGCTATCTCTAAAGATTATATATCCATAAACAGCTTTGTCCTGTTGCTTGCAAACCATTGAAAACACGCTCAATACAATACTCTGGCATTTGAATGCCTCGTGGCTCTTTTCATCGTCCCATTAGAAGGAGTGTGTGCGTGCGTGCGTGAGTGTGTGTGCACGTGCATGCGTGCGTGTGTATGTTTGCGTGTGCGTGTGCGTGTGCTGGTCTTGCTCCCAGTAGGCTGTACCCTTGCAGAGGTGTGAATGGCTCTAGTTCCAGGGGGCACCTAGTCATTCATAACCGGGCTGCTCTCTTGGGCAGGCACACCAAGCTGAAGCTGAAACAGGAAGATGACATCGTGGTTTATGAAGACCTGAGTGGAGAGGTGAAGTTCTCCAAACACCTGCCCTACCCCAACAACCTCAACAGGTGGGTCCCCTCACCCCAGCACCCTGCCTTCCGCACAGCACCGGCTGTGTCTCAGGAACCACTCTTCCAGCCGGGATGCAACCTGGCAAAGGCATTCCTTCTCACAGGTCCTGGAGGGTTTTCCCAGTGTCCAGTCAGCTGCCATGCTGGCTGCTACTGACTGTTGGTTGTAGTCTACTAAAGGCTCATTATATATATATATAAAGCATATGATATGGTTTATTTAGATTTCCAGAAAGCTTTTGACAAAGTCCCGCACAAAAGATTAATTCTCAAACTGAACGCAGTTGGGATTCAAGGAAACACATGTACATGGATTAGGGAGTGGTTAACATGTAGAAAACAGAAAGTACTGATTAGAGGAAAAACCTCAGAATGGAGTGTGGTAACCAGCGGTGTACCACAGGGATCAGTATTAGGTCCTCTGCTATTCCTAATCTACATTAATGATTTAGATTCTGGTATAGTAAGCAAACTTGTTAAATTTGCAGACGACACAAAAGTAGGAGGAGTGGCAAACACTGTTGCAGCAGCAAAGGTCATTCAAAATGATCTAGACAAGATTCAGAACTGGGACACATGGCAAATGACATTTAATAGAGAAAAGTGTAAGGTACTGCACGCAGGAAATAAAAATGTACATTATAAATATCATATGGGAGATATTGAAATTGGAGAAGGAATCTATGAAAAAGACCTAGGAGTTTTTGTTGACCCAGAAATGTCTTCTTCTAGGCAATGTGGGGAAGCTATAAAAAAGGCCAACAAGATTCTCGGATACATTGTGAAAAGTGTTGAATTTAAATCAAGGGAAGTAATGTTAAAACTGCAATGCACTAGTAAGACCTCATCTTGAATATTGTGTGCAGTTCTGGTCACCTCGCTATAAAAAAGATATTGCTGCTCTAGAAAGAGTGCAAAGAAGAGCGACCAGAATTATTCCGGGCTTAAAAGGCATGTCATATGCAGACAGGCTAAAATAATTGAATCTGTTCAGTCTTGAACAAAGAAGACTACGTGGCGACTTAATTCAAGCATTCAAAATTCTAAAAAGGTATTGACAGTGTCGACCCAAGGGACTTTTTCAGCCTGAAAAAAGAAACAAGGACCAGGGGTCACAAATGGAGTTTAGAAAAAGGGGCATTCAGAACAGAAAATAGGAGACACTTTTTTACACAGAGAATTGTGAGGGTCTGGAATCAACTCCCCAGTAATGTTGTTGAAGCTGACACCCTGGGATCCTTCAAGAAGCTGCTTGATGAGATTTTGGGATCAATAAGCTACTAACAACCAAACGAGCAAGATGGGCCGAATGGCCTCCTCTCGTTTGTAAACTTTCTTATGTTCTTATGTTCTTATATATATATAATATATATATATCATTTTAAATGGCTTTCTGTAAAGTGGCCTTCCAATCATTTTATTTTGTTATGTTGAATTAGTTTCAAGTCCAGGGCTATTAGTATGATGATGATGATGATTATTATGATGGTTGCTGTGCTGTGTCGGGACCCCCTTGTAAACGAGCCCCGCCCCTCCCCAAGGTTCCTCTTGGAGAAGATGGAGTGCTGGCTGCAGACCATGCTGAAGTGGAACCCCCAGAAGAGGGGCACAGACCCCACGTACGGACCCAACGGCTGCTTCAAAGCGCTGGACGACATCCTGGGACTGAAGGTGAGCTCACTGATCCGGGGATGGGAATAAAGACTCCCGCTGCGTAGCGGTTTGATCTGTTCCTGGTTTCACTGTGAGTTTAATAAGACACTCAGTTGAGCTTGTTACCTGTACACACGGGGCTGATCAAGCTGGTATGAGGTGGGATGGGAGTAAGACGCCTATTGCAGAGCACTTTCACCCATCCCAGGTTTGAATATGTGTAGGTTAGCCCCATGTGTGTAGGTAACAAGCTCAGGGTTTTTAAACTTCACTTCTCTCCCACTAGCTGGTTCACGTGCTCAACATGGTGAGCGCTGAGATCCACACCTTCCCCGTCACGGACCGGACCAGCGTGCCGGAGCTGCAGGAGCGAATCGCCATCGAGACGCACATCGAACCGGCCAATCAGGAGCTGCTGCTGGAGGCGGGGCTGCCCCTCGACCCCCAGAAAGAGGCTGCGGAGTGCGCGGTCGACTACAAGGTGAAAGAATCCCCCTGCTGAGCCATCTGTTAGCCAGTCATCTGGGGCTGGGATCAGGGGTCCCTTTGCAGAGCAGTCTGAGACACTGTGAGCTTCGTTAGAGACGTGTTCAGCCCATCGGAGCTGTCCGGTTACTCGCAGCTGATTGATCTCTGAAGTTTGTGAAGACGGGTCTGAAAGGATCCCAGTGATTCAGCATCAACAACTTGTTATTCCTTGGTCTCAGTGGCCCCTGTGTGTCTATGGACCCCCTGTGTCTCAGTGGCTCCTGTGTGCCCCCCCTGTGTCTCAGTGGCCCCTTTGTGTCTCAGTGGCCCCTGTGTGCCCCACCCCCTGTGTCTCAGTGACCCCTGTGTGCCCCCCTGTGTCTCAGTGGCCCCTGTGTGCCCCCCTGTGTCTCAGTGGCTCCTGTGTGCCCCCCCTGTGTCTCAGTGGCCCCTGTGTGCCCCCCTGTGTCTCAGTGGCCCCTGTGTGCCCCACCCCTGTGTCTCAGTGACCCCTGTGTGCCCCCCTGTGTCTCAGTGGCCCCTGTGTGCCCCCCCTGTGTCTCAGTGGCCTCTGTGTTTATCTTCACAGCTAATTGATGGCCGCCGGACTGACATGCCGCTAGTCTTCCTGTTCGACAGGAGCAAGAGCAGCTACGAGCCCCAGTTCAGCCAGAGGCCCATGCCAGACAACATCAAGTTCGTGCGTGAGTAAAGACAAAAGAACTGATGAAACGTTTCGAAATCTGACACGAAATACTACTGTATCGATAGCATGGCTTCCAGTAGACTTTTTTGCAGATTTTTATTTATTTATTTATTTATTTATTTATTTATTTTTTAATAATTTTGTTTGTAACTTTTTTATCCAAGTTACGTTCATAAACCTTTTTTTTTTTTAAATGTGTCAATTAACAAATTCTGTAGGGTGATGCTTTTAGCTATAGCTGTGTATGTATGTATGTGTGTGTGTGTGTGTGTGTGTGTGTGTGTGTGTGTGTGTGTGTGAGCGATGTGTGTGTATATATCTATATATCTATATATATATATATATATATATATATATACATACACTCGATATATTACATACAGAGCTGTACAATCTTACACACACATAGCTGTCATTTATAATGTATAGAAAGCAATGGAGGGGCTCTCCTATGCATATTAGTATTATATTAGTATATTATTATATTATTTTCACGTTATTATGTCCATGTCATATTAAATCACCCAATTTAGTGGATTTTTTATATCAAAACGAACTATGTACTGTTCTAGCATCAACAACTGCTGCTGCTGCAGAGTCACTTCCAATAGGACCTCGTTTGTTTTACGTCTCATCTGAAGGACGGAGCACAAGGAGGTTCAGTGACTTGCTCAGGGTCACACACACACAAGGAGGTTCAGTGACTTGCTCAGGGTCTCACACACACAAGGAGGTTCAGTGACTTGCTCAGGGTCTCACACACACAACACAAGGAGTCACCAGTCCTTCAGTGATTTGCTAGTTTCAGCAGGGTATCCCAACGTCCACCAGCACAAGGAGGTTCAGTGACTTGCTCAGGGTCACACACACACAAGGAGGTTCAGGGACTTGCTGCACACAAGGAGGTTCAGTGACTTGCTCAGGGTTCAACACACAAGGAGGTTTCAGGGACTTGCTCAAGGGCTCTCCACAAACAAGGAGGTCTCAGTGACTTGCTCAGGGTTCTAGTGTGTCACAAAACACACACACAAGGAGGTTCAGTGACTTGCTCAGGGTCTCACACACACAAGGAGGTTCAGTGACTTGCTCAGGGTCTCACACACACAGAGGTTCAGTGACTTGCTCAGGGTCACACACACACAAGGAGTGTTCAGTGACTTGCTCAGGGTCTAACACACACACAGACTTTAAGCTCAGGGCTCAGGGTCTCACACAGGGTTAGGGTCGGGGTTAGTGCTGGATCTGTCCTGGTGGTTCTGGGCGAGTCCAGCTTCCTAACAGCTTGATTGAATATCACCCCTGGGTTGTGCTTGTCTCGTTCTGCGTGGCACAGAGACAGACCCGGAGAAGGTGCTGCCGTACAGTCCGCTGAGACGCACGTGGAGCCAGGCATGGCACACCACCCGCACCCTGAAGGAGGACTGGCAGCGCGTCCAGCAGGGGCAGAAAGCAGCGCTGTAAGAGTCCTCACTGAGGCACACTGTACTTTATATATACAGGGCTGGGAAAGAGACCCCCATTGCAGAGCCGTTTGATCCATTGCTGGTTTCACTAGGAGTTTAATATTTAATAATAAGTGTGCCTCGACACACTGGGGCTAATCAAGCTTGTAGTAAGAGCTGGAGAGGGTGAAACTGCTATGCAATGGGAGTCTTTTATCCATCCCTTTATTATATACAGATATATACATTTATATACATTATATATACACTAACCTGCAGAGCCTGACTCTCATTATTCTCTCCTCTCCTCTCATCAGTATGAGCCTCTTGCGGCACAATGGCACTCTGTCCAAGCAGAAGAACGAGATGATCTCCATGCAGCAGCGGCTCAAGGCCAAGCTGGACTTCTTCAAGAGCAGCATCCAGCTGGACATGGAGAAGTACCTGGAGCAGAAGGGCAGCGGCATCGGTGAGGGAGGGAGAGGGGAAAGGAGGGGGGCAGGAAGGAAGAGGGGAAGGGATAGAGGGAAAGGGAGAGATGGGAGAGAGGGAGACGGGGGTAGTCATTGAGCTTGCAGAAGGGAGACGGAAACAAAACAGCACTGTCCCATACTGATGGGACAACCTGCCACAGCCAGGAAGGGCATTTCAGAATCAACCAGGTTTGACTGCGAGCTGAGCTGAGCTGCTGTGTTCGTTTTTACAGTCACTTGTACCTTATTAAGTTCATAGTAAAAGCTGGAGTGGCTGTGACTGCTATGAAGCGGGAGTCTTGTACCCGATTCGCACGGCCTGCTGTGAATGGCAGTTGAGATGATCGTGCTTCAGTTATATATTGAGTGTTGGTCAGGCATTGCTTCCAATGTAAGGATATAGAAGAGTCTTCTTTCTCTCCCTGCAGCCTCAGAGAAGATGATTTCAGCCTGGCGGGAGATGCAGCAGGCAGCGCTGAGCTGTGGGCAGGTAGGGGCTCAGAACAGCGCACTCAGGATCCCAAATGGGGCACGTGCAGCCACTACTCAGATGGCATATTTGAATTCTTTAATACAATAGTTACATTTCTGCGCTAGTGAACCTCCTGGTAACAAGCCCCTTTCTTTAACCACTGAACCACTCAGCTTTCTTGCACAGCAGCTCTGAATATATCAGGGGAGGTTTGAAGGAAGTCACGGCTGCTTTGTCTTTGCAGATGGAGGAGGTGACTCAACTGGATATCCAGATGATGGCGCTGCAGACCGACATCGTGGATCTGCAGAGGACCCCGCCAGGGTGGAAATACGGAGACGCACTCGATGGGCTGTGAGTCCCGGGAGGGGAGGGGAGGGGGGCTGCACGAAACGAAGGACAAATACGCTGACAGCATGGCTGCAGAATTCATCCAGGTTTTCTAGACAGAATTAAATGATTCACTGACCAGGAAAGCAGTTATATTAATTATTATTAATTTGTCGTTATGCTTACAGAGACCAGGGGGGTGAACTGAACTGTTGAACTAGGGGGATACAACTGCGGCTGCTGCAGAGTCTCTTCCAATAGGACCTCGTTTGTTTTGCGTCTCATGCGAAGGACGGAGCACAAGGAGGTTCAGTGGCTTGCTCAGGGTCACACACAGCGAGTCAGTGGCTGAGCTGGGATTTGAACCTCCTGGTATCAAACCCCTTTCTTTAACCACAGGACCACCAAGCCTGTATGGGTTCAGCTCAGTAATTCAGGGTGCAGGTGGAAGACAGACTAAGGGCAGCGTGACAGTCAGTTAAAAGATACAGAAAATAGTGATGCAAGCAGGGGTCAAGCTGGGTTGGGGGGGGGATGGGGGGCTGCAGCCAGCTGGGTCTGGCTTGTTGGTTCAGAAACCTGACACTCTAACCTGTTCCCCCGCAGAGAGGCGAAATCCATGGAGCTGTACCGCAGACTGAGGGAGAAGCCTCGAGGTAAGAGCCCCTGAATCATTAACCCTGTGAACAACGTGTCGGAGGAGCCCCTGAATCATTAACCCTGTGAACAGCCTCTTTGTTGAGTGCTAGTTATTGCTGTGCTGTTTGCAATGATTACAGCGCCTCTCCCTCCTCAGACCAGCGCAGCTCCGGTGACTGCCAGGACATTGTGCGTCTCGTGGTTCA
The DNA here is from genome assembly GCF_017654505.1 of Polyodon spathula. Classification (NCBI taxonomy): domain Eukaryota; kingdom Metazoa; phylum Chordata; class Actinopteri; order Acipenseriformes; family Polyodontidae; genus Polyodon; species Polyodon spathula. The sequence goes on along the minus strand of NC_054562.1, from coordinate 3,968,513 downwards.
GGCCGTGCAGATCTACGAGAAGAAGCTGAAGGATTTCTACACACACCTCAGGTAATGTGCGCTGTGCCGGGCTGGGGTGGGACCAGCATGCACTGCAGGGGAGCTCCATTCGGCTTTCAATTACCGCTTTGTAGTTTTCCAGATACTTCACAGGGAAAAAATGACAACAGTGGAAAAATGTGGCATTTCGAAACCTAACACGAAATACTACTGTACTGCTATTGTGACTTCTTTCAGGTAGACTTTTGCGATTTTGTAGTTAATTTGATTACACAGTGTTACGTAAAAGAGCTGAATTATGTCCATACAGTTTTTTTTTGTTTTGTTTATTTTATTTTATTAATAGTCTCAATCCTAAAATTCTAGGCGATGCAAAAGTTTTGGCCAGAGCTCTATTTGTACAGCAGTTAACTGCCTATAGAAAAAAACAGTGAAGAAATCTTGCATATGAACAGTAAATGGCCAGCGCTGTACACTGCACTACAGCGTAGACCAGGGCTGTCCAATCACAGTCCTGGAGGGCCATTCCACTCCAGCTTTCTTTGTTTAACAGATACAATGAGAATGAATGCTTTCAGGGTCTGGATGGAGGTTTATATTTAATTGGTTCATTTAAACAATTCAGAACAGGGTTGGAAAAAAGACCAGGACTGGAATGCGGCCCATGTGGCCGCTCCCCTGATGTACACTGTAATGCCTACGTCTGTGTTTGTGATGACGGGGGGTGCAGTCCTTGAGCGCTGCTCCCTGCTGTCTCCCTGCTGTCTCCCGGGCTCACTCCCCTCCCGCTCCCCTCCCGCTCCCGTGGTGTACACTGTAATGCCCACGCCTGTGTTTGAGCTGAGTGTTTGTGACGACGGGGGGTGCAGTCCCTGAGCGCTGCTCCCTACTGTCTCCCTGCTGTCTGCCTGCTGTCTCCCTGGCTCACTCCCCTTTCGCTCCCCTGGTGTACACTGTAATGCCCACGTCTGTGTTTGAGCTGAGTGTTTGTGATGACGGGGGGTGCAGTCCCTGAGCGCTGCTCTCTGCTGTCTCCCTACTGTCTCCCTGCTGTCTCCCTGGCTCACTCCCCTTCCGCTCCCCTGATGTACACTGTAATCCCCACGCCTGTGTTTGAGCAGATTGTTTGTGATGACGGGGGGTGCAGTCCCTGAGCACTTCTCTCTGCTGTCTCCCTGCTCTCTCCCTGGCTCACTCCCCTCCCGCTCCCCTGCAGTAAGACGGTGGTGTGCCGGCAGAAGGTGATGGAGCTGCAGCCCCAGGTGGAGGGGCTGCTTCAGCAGATGAGCGTGAGTGAAGGGATGGTCCGGAGCCTGCAGGAGAGGAGGCAGAAGGAGCTCTGGAACCTGCTCAAGGTGGCCTGTGTAAGTCCCGGGGGGGGCGGTGGGGGGGGGAGGTCTGTGTGAGTGAAGAGCCTATGTCCAGCTCTGGACAAAAACATTGCATCCCCCTATACAATCATCTAATTTTTCTTCATAAAGTCCAGTGAAACCTGCTGAATGATGTTAACTTACCATATTGAATTACACGCCGTTTTGTAGCTTTCCATCTACTTAACAGAAAAACTGACGAATTGAAAAATGTCAGAAATCTAACATGTAATACCTCTGTGCTATTATTGTGGCTTCCAGTAGACTTTTGCGATATCATTGTGTAGTTTGTTAAATAAAATATCTAAATTCTGTTCATGTCGTTTTTTTCTTTGCACTGATTGTAGCTGGAAGCCGTGATCCTGATCCAGGGTGGTCGTGGTTTCCTGTTTCTCTTGTTGCTGATGACAATGTCACTCTCCCTGCACAGTGACGATGACGATGACGATGATGATAGTAATAACAGTTCTGCCTCTCTTTCAGAGTAAGGTGCGCAGCCCGTTGAGTGGCAGCCCAGAGGGGGGAGCCCCGTCCCAGCTCGTCTCTCCCGGGCGATCCCTGAACAGGACACTGCCGGATGAGACCCGCTGCAGGTGAGCAGAACATGGGAACCAGGCTTCGGGACAACCCAACAGAACCCTTTAAAGTACAAGGGACATGTGTGTGTGTGTGTGTGTGTGTGTGTGTGTGTGTCAGTGTGTGATTGAGCGTGTGTGTATGTGTGTCAGTGTGTGTGTGTGTGTGTGTGTGTGTGTGTGTGTGTGTGTGTGTGTGTGTGTGTCAGTGTGTGTGTGTGTGTGTGTGTGTGTGTGTCAGTGTGTGATTGCGTGTGTGTGTATGTGTGTGTGTGTGTGTGTGTGTGTGTGTGTGTGTGTGTGTGTGTGTGTGTGTGTGTGTGTGTGTGTGTGTGTGTGTGTGTGTGTGTGTCAGTGTGTGTGTGTGTGTGTGTGTGTGTGTGTGTGTGTGTGTGTGTGTGTGTGTGTGTGTGTGTGTGTGTGTGTGTGTGTGTGTGTGTGTGTGTCAGTGTGTGTGTGTGTGTGTGTGTGTGTGTGTGATTGAGCGTGTGTGTGTATGTGTGTGTGTGTGTGTGTGTGTGTGTGTGTCAGTGTGTGTGTGTGTGTGTGTGTGTGTGTGTCAGTGTGTGTGTGTGTGTGTATGTGTGTGTGTGTGTGTGTGTGTGTGTGTGTGTGTGTGTGTGTGTGTGTGTGTGTGTGTGTGTGTGTGTGTGTGTGTGTGTGTGTGTGTGTGTGTGTGTGTGTGTGTGTGTGTGTGTGTGTGTGTGTGTGTGTGTGTGTGTGTGTGTGTGTGTGTGTGTGTGTGTGTGTGTGTGTGTGTCAGTGTGTGTGTGTGTGTGTGTGTGTGTGTGTGTGTGTGTGTGTGTGTGTGTGTGTGTGTGTGTGTGTGTGTGTGTGTGTGTGTGTGTGTGTGTGTGTGTGTGTGTGTGTGTGTGTGTGTGTGTGTGTGTCAGTGTGTGTGTGTGTGTGTGTGTGTGTGTGTGTGTCAGTGTGTGTGTGTGTGTGTGTGTGTGTGTGTGTGTGTGTGTGTGTGTGTGTGTGTGTGTGTGTGTGTGTGTGTGTGTGTGTGTGTGTGTGTGTGTGTGTGTGTGTGTGTGTGTGTGTGTGTGTGTGTGTGTGTGTGTGTGTGTGTGTGTGTGTGTGTGAGTGCGCGTGTGTGTGTGTGTGTGTGTGTGTGTGTGTGTGTGTCCCACAAGTAAAAAACGATGCTGACTTTTGTTGTTTTATTGCAATTAGTTTTTTGCATGAAACATCAGCGTTTTAAAATTTACTGACAGGTTTGTATGCAAATTGTCATTTTCCTTTGAGGCGCTCTCAAATGTATTTTTTAAGAAGAAACCTGTTTGAACAGCCTCTCGATTCCTTGTGCAGTGGGGATGAGAGGGAGAGAGGGAAGGGAGAGAAGGAGAGGGAAAGGTGGAGGGAGGGAGGAGTAGAACTGAGGATATTAACCAGCGTGTTTGTTTCCCTGCTGTGGTCTCTGCAGTGACGACTCTCTCCTGGTGATCGAGGAGAGCAAGGCCTTCGAGAGCCGGTTGCAGAGCCTGGTTCAGGAGACGCTGGAGGAGCAGGAGCGGGACAGCAAGGTAGATTCGGCTGTCCGGAGGGGGATTCAAAGGGCAGTGCCCTGCGCACCACCGCGCTGCTTCCATCCATGTGAAAGCGCTTGAGAGGCCTGAGAGGCGCTTGAACGCTTGGGTGACAGCAGCACTTTAACAGAATTGTGGGTTTTGAATTATATATATATAAGTTAATATGACGTTTATGTGCACTGTTAATTTGGGTCGAGTTCTGATTGTAATGCACCTAGTTTTCATCATCGTGAGGTCATTTTTATTATTGTTTTTGAATTGTTCAGGAGCCCCCTTTTGAGCTGGGGGCCCTGTGCAAGTGCATCTAATTAATCCGGATGCATTCCCTGAATCAAGGCTGTTGGGTTTCCATGAGCTTCTAAAGCTGAGGGAACATGAAGTGGCTTTGCTGCTTGGACCTTGGTTTCACCAGGGGAGACCTGAGGGGTTGCCTCAGACGACATCTCCCAGAACCAGGTTTCAAGCCGCTGTCCCTGGAACAAGAAAAGTGCCTTTGTGTTCCCTCAGCTTAACGCAGCACCTCAACAAGCAGAGCCCAGTGGCATCCAGTACTCCTTGCTGCTGTGTAACCGAGTCGGGTGTCTGCGTGTCACAGGTCCTGCAGCAGTGGGACTGGCTCTACGAAGAGGAGGAGCTCTCCAGGCTCGAGGCACAGGAGAGTCTGTAAAGAACCGGAGCAGCACAGTGTGCTGTACGTGGTCCCCTTTGCCTTGACTGACAAAAGCACACAGACCAGAGGTTGCGAGAACGCTGAACGTTTCCCGAGGCGTGCAGCAGCACCACCCTCTTGTGGAGAGAATCCGGTACTGCAGCTTCCGTGCTTCTAGTTAAGAGGGCTGGTTATTTATTATGTTGCCGTTTCTGTCGGGTTACCAGTGCTGGCTGAACACGGCACCAAACCCAGGAGTAGAAACCCGGCAATGTGATCATCCCATTGGTCCTACTGGCTCACCCTGAGAAGTGGAGATTCCTGACAGACGCAATGCAATGCAATGTGCCTACAATATTGCTGCTTATAGCTTGTGTCACTGTATGTTTGAAGTGATGGTGGGGGGAGTCTGTTTCTATTAACAGGTACTGCAGTCATTGTGTATATAAAGGTTTTTTGCCCTATAAATTAGTTTGGTGATGAAGATTGTGAAGCAGGATTAAATGCTGTCTAGAAATTATTATTTACAGGATCTCCTGGAACCCGATTCTCTGTTCAACCCACTCCAACCTTTGACTCCCACATAAACCCAGGATTACTGCTTCTGTACTTAAAAGGTCATGAAAATCGAATGCATTGTGAATTCCGACAGGAGAGGAGCTTACTGGCTTAGGGCAGGGGGCTGGGCAAGGGAGACCAAAATAAATCTCTCAATGCAAACTCATTTTGTATTCATTTCTTTATTTGAATTCAAGTTCGGAGCTCCCAGCACAACAGGTGTTTAAGAATTGTACAAAAAAAATAAAAAAAAATAAAATAAAATAAAAGATGACAGACGAAGGTGTTCCAACATGCAGGTACAGAAATGTCAGTAAATAATAATAATTTGGAGCGAGTGCTTCACAATTAGAATGCAACGCTATATACTGTTCTCTAGAAAATGGTAATAATTTAATAGCAATAGGGCTGCAATTGTGGCACATCACAAACCCAGGCTTCCCTCCACAACGGCTGAACACCAAGGAGTTTAAAAAGAAAGAAATATTAAAAAAAAAAAAAGGAAACGTTTCCACTTGTAGGATTTTGCTGGAGAAAAAAAAAAGGTTGAGAATGAAACCCAGGAGCCTGTGAGTGTGCGAGGGGGTGTGCCAGGATGCTGCAGATTGAAGATCAGTGGGGGAGGGGAGGGGGAGTCGGGTCAGTCCCAGCGCTTTCAGCAGGAGTAGACTGGCCCACGCCCCTCTTTATGCTTCGAGTTCAAACCCGAGACCGATCTTGTGACCTCCGGCGTTGAAGTTCTTTCCGTCCACTAGACCAGACAGAGTCAGCTTCACTCCTGTCACGGGCGAGAGGGGAAAAAAGAAATGATTTACTACACGATCCGTTATTAAACTGCCTGCTGTGCCCGACGCACACAGACTGCAGTTACAGCAAAGCTAAAACGCAGGGTAGTGCTGTAGCTGTGCTGGCTGTCTGGAGACACACACACACACAGTGACGCAAATCTACAGAGCGGGGTGCGATTCAACATGTGAATAACATTATTCAGCAGGTTTCATTGGCCTTCATGAAGCACAAGGAGTTCATTCCACAGGCCAGTGCTGCACATGCCAGCTGGCAGCCTGCAGCGGGAGGCAGAGTTGGAAAGGTACCTGGCCGGAGGGTCTGGGTGTATCCTACTCCGATCAGGCTGGCATTGTTCACTTTGGCCTGCAGGGAACGGAGATACAAAAAGACATTCAAAACGAGAAGATTACCGAGGAGCGCTTCCTCGTACAGCGAGCGAGACCCCGGAGGGGGGAGGGGGGAGGGGGGAGGGGGACTCCTGAGTGCCTCTACCGTATCAGCTGGTACCATGAACCGACGATACGGCGGGTGCCCCCCAAACAACGACGGACAGCCAGGTCACCGCAGTCTCAAGTTGTCGTCAGAAGGTCGAACCAGCAAAGTGCCGAACACATCGTACCTCGGCGGCTGTGAGGCAGGTAGCAACGATGAAAGCAGAGAGGAGGAGAAGAAAAAAAGAAAAAGCGTTTTATTTATTATTATTACTGGCAGATGCGTTTATCCAAGTCGAATGGGCAAAACAAAAACTATTCTTAAACACAGTGTAGTTTACAGCGAGTGCAAATACTACTAGAACACAACAGGAGAGAAGAAGTAACAATTTAGGATTAAGACTACTTGTATGCAATATGACACGGTAGTAATGCGATGCTGCTTGGGTCGGGCGGCTCTCTCCCGAGTGCCAGCAGGGTCGGCGCACTGTACTCACACGCTGGTGTGCAGCTGGAAGTCCCCTGCCTTGTAGCCCAGGGCGAAGTTGTTCTGGGCCAGCTTGGACTTGGCCGTGTCGAAGGCCACCTGGTAGCCAGCGAGCCAGCCCTCATAGCCGACGACAGCGGCCCCGTGGATCACAGGGCCGGCGAAGTCGAAGTCCACGTCGCAGCCCAGGTTGATGTAGTCACGCTTGTACCCAGTCTTCAGCTTACCACTCTTCTTACTGAGAGACAGACACACACAACAAGACCATCTCTTAAGAACGAGAGCGAACGAAGAAAATCAGGGTTTTTTTAGCCCTGGATAAAGAAAGTTTCTGTTATTTAAAGTGCACTGAATAATCATAAGAAGAAAAAAAAGGTTTTATTACTTAGCGCTGATTTTAAAAAGGATGTACAGAAGTCTACTGAAACACACATATTAAAGAGACAGTCCACACATTCACAGTGATGTTGTATTTACCCTGTGTTTGGTACGAATGTAGTGTCAAAGGTAAGCTTGAGTCCATTCGCCAACTGTAGAGAAAGAAACATTATTATATATAATACACACACAATATATAATATACATATATATATATATATATATATAGATATTATATATAAGATAATATAAGTATATATTATCTATTTATATAAAGTAAGATCTATTCATTCAAGGCTTTGAGTTCCCTTTAAATCATTTCTGTTCGAATTTCAGCTGCTCAGTTAATAAACGAAGCATCTGCATCAGTCATGGGAATTTCATTTACAAACCTTCTTTGGAAATTTTACAGTCATTAATAGAAATAAAACAGTATTGCGAAACAGGGTTTGAAAACTTTAAATTGAAATGCTTGATTAACGAAGATGGCATTATTATTATTATTAAGTTCCAATGAGAGCACTCCCGTCACCACCCCCTCTTTCTATTCGAGCCGCGGGAAGCCTACCTGGTCCTCCAGGGTGACCCCGGTGCTCAGGGTGTTGTCCGTGTTCCACTTCTGGTTGAAGGTCAGGCCCAGCTCCTTCATCTTGTACTTGGTCTCCAGACTCCCCGTTGCCTTCCCGGAGTCTGTGTTTGAAGAGCCGGAGGTGGAGAACTCCTGCAGGCGCACACACAGAGGGTGAGCCATCCATACACACACACACAGAGGGTAAGCCATCAGTACACACGCACGCACACACACACACACACAGAGGGTGAGCCATCCATACACACGCACACAGAGGGTAAGCCATCAGTACACACGCACGCGCACACACACACACACAGAGGGTGAGCCATCCGTACACACACACACACAGAGGGTAAGCCATCAGTACACACGCACGCACACACACACAAACACAGAGGGTAAGCCATCAGTACACACGCACGCACACACACACACACAGAGGGTGAGCCATCCATACACACACATACACACACACACACACAGAGGGTAAGCCATCCGTACACACACACACACACACACACACACACACACACACACACACACACACAGAGGGTAAGCCATCCGCACACACACACAGAGGGTAAGCCATCTGTACACACGCACACACAGACACACACAGAGGGTGAGCCATTTGTACAGATGCACACACACAGAGGGTGAGCCATCCATACACACACACACAGAGGGTAAGCCATCAGTACACACGCACGCGCACACACACACACAGAGGGTGAGCCATCCGTACACGTACACACACACACACACACACACAGGGGTATAGGTAAGCATGTGTGTGGTGCGTGTGTGTGTGTGGTGGTCTCCCATTCCATCAGTACACACGTGCGCACGCACAAACACACAGTGTGTCTGAGCACTCGGTCGGTACACACACACACACACACACACACACACACCCAACACCCACATGGGGGTAAGCCATCCGCACGGTACGCACAGTGTGGTGAGTGTCTCCCACGCGGTACACACGCGTGTGTGTGTGTATGAGCCTACTCGGTAGCACGCACACACACATACACACACACACACACACACAGGGTCCTCTCTTCCCCCAATCTGCATCACTATCCCTGTCGCACTGTTTCCTATCTATCAGTTTGTAAGAGTGGATTCTACTGTTTAGATCTAATCTTGGATTAGCGCTGCTATGACTTTTAAATCGATCTCTTACTGCGTGAGGAAGCAGGGCTGAAGACAGTCAAGGAAGAAGCTAAGAGACAAACCGACAGAGCATTCCAGAACACACCAGCATTCTAGAGCACACCAGCGCTGGGGTTCCACCAATACACGCTTTGCTGGAGACATTAAAATAAATTGTGCTGGGCAGATATTAAATATTATTCTGATCTGCGAAGAAAGATATTTAGATTTATTTTTTTTTAAACCACTAATTTAGAAACACGCGGTGTATATTTTACAAGTCTTTGTTTATTCCACAGCGAGGGTTCTGCAATGCTTCTGGTCCAGAAAGTACAGCAGCCGTTACAAACGCAATCTTACCATCTGAACCATCCCAGTCCAAAAGAGGCAGAAGGAAAGAGAGAAGAAACCAAGGGTTAGGAGTGCAGTGTTCAAGCCCCCTTCAAAAGAGGGGCTCGTTCTCAGAGCAGGGACAAATTCATCATCGCCTTAAATTTAATGTGGTGCAGAGAGGCTACCGCTGTGACCAAACGTTCTGCATCACCTAGCATTTTAGGATTGAGATTCAATTAAAGAAAAAAAAAACTAGGAACATAATTTAGATAAGAACATAAGAAAGTTTACAAACGAGAGGAGGCCATTCGGCCCATCTTGCTCGTTTGGTTGTTAGTAGCTTATTGATCCCAAAATCTCATCAAGCAGCTTCTTGAAGGATCCCAGGGTGTCAGCTTCAACAACATTACTGGGGAGTTGATTCCATACCCTCACAATTCTCTGTGTAAAAAAGTGTCTCCTATTTTCTGTTCTGAATGCCCCTTTTTCTAAACTCCATTTGTGACCCCTGGTCCTTGTTTCTTTTTTCAGGCTGAAAAAGTCCCTTGGGTCGACACTGTCAATACCTTTTAGAATTTTGAATGCTTGAATTAGGTCACCACGTAGTCTTCTTTGTTCAAGACTGAACAGATTCAATTCTTTTAGCCTGTCTGCATATGACATGCCTTTTAAGCCCGGAATAATTCTGGTCGCTCTTCTTTGCACTCTTTCTAGAGCAGCAATATCTTTTTTATAGCGAGATGACCAGAACTGAACACAATATTCAAGATGAGGTCTTACTAGTGCATTGTACAGTTTTAACATTACTTCCCTTGATTTAAATTCAACACTTTTCACAATGTATCCGAGCATCTTGTTAGCCTTTTTTATAGCTTCCCCACATTGTCTAGATGAAGACATTTCTGAGTCAACAAAAACTCCTAGGTCTTTTTCATAGATTCCTTCTCCAATTTCAATATCTCCCATATGATATTTATAATGCACATTTTTATTTCCTGCGTGCAGTACCTTACACTTTTCTCTATTAAATGTCATTTGCCATGTGTCTGCCCAGTTCTGAATCTTGTCTAGATCATTTTGAATGACCTTTGCTGCTGCAACAGTGTTTGCCACTCCTCCTACTTTTGTGTCGTCTGCAAATTTAACAAGTTTGCTTACTATACCAGAATCTAAATCATTAATGTAGATTAGGAATAGCAGAGGACCTAATACTGATCCCTGTGGTACACCGCTGGTTACCACACTCCATTCTGAGGTTTTTCCTCTAATCAGTACTTTCTGTTTTCTACATGTTAACCACTCCCTAATCCATGTACATGTGTTTCCTTGAATCCCAACTGCGTTCAGTTTGAGAATTAATCTTTTGTGCGGGACTTTGTCAAAAGCTTTCTGGAAATCTAAATAAACCATGTCATATGCTTTGCAATTATCCATTATCGATGTTGCATCCTCAAAAAAATCAAGCAAGTTAGTTAGACACGATCTCCCTTTCCTAAAACCATGTTGACTGTCTCCCAGTACCCTGTTACCATATAGGTAATTTTCCATTTTGGATCTTATTATAGTTTCCATAAGTTTGCATATAATAGAAGTCAGGCTTACTGGTCTGTAGTTACCTGGTTCAGTTTTGTTTCCCTTTTTGTGGATCGGTATTACGTTTGCAATTTTCCAGTCTGTCGGTACCACCCCTGTGTCAAGAGACTGCTGCATGATCTTGGTTAGCGGTTTGTAAATTACTTCTTTCATTTCTTTGAGTACTACTGGGAGGATCTCATCCGGCCCAGGGGATTTGTTTATTTTAAGAGCTCCTAGTCCCTTTAACACTTCTGCCTCAGTTATGCTAAAGTTATTTAAAACTGGACAGGAACTGGATGACATGTGGGGCATGTTGTCAGTATCTTCCTTTGTAAAAACTTGTGAAAAGTAATCATTTAACATATTTGCTATTTTTTTTTCTTCATCTACAATTTTGCCATTTGTATCTCTTAAACATTTAATCTCCTCTTTGAATGTTCTCTTGCTGTTGTAATATTGGAAAAACATTTTGGAATTGGTTTTAGCTCCCTTAGCAATGTTCATTTCTATTTCTCTCTTGGCCTTTCTAACTTCCTTTTTGACTTGCGTTTGCAGTTCTGTGTACTCTTTCTGCGTACTTTCTTTTTGGTCCTTTTTTAATGCTCTGTAAAGTGCCTTTTTTCGCTGAATATTTTTTTTAATTGATCTATTAAACCATTTTGGCAATTTAGTTTTACATTTAGATTTGTCTACTTTAGGGATATAATTGTTTTGTGCCTCTAGTACTACATTTTTGAAGAACAACCATCCTTTTTCTGTGGATGTTTTCTCTATTTTACTCCAATCTACTTCTGTTAGTCTCTGTTTCATACCTTCATAGTTTGCTTTTCGAAAATTGTAAACCTTAGCTTTAGTCATTTCTTTTGGGGATTTAAAAAACACTTCAAATGAGATATTTTATTCAACATTGTGTAATCAAAGACACTACACAATGATATCGCAAAAAGAGTCTACCGGAAGCCTTAATAGCAGTACAGTAGTGTTTCATGTTAGATTTTGAAACGTCACATTTTTTTCAATTTTTAAAGTATCTGTGAAAACTACAAAGCGGTGTGCAATTCAATATGTTAACAATATTCAGCAGCTTCCATTCCATTGTATGGATCAGTTCATTCTACAGGGGATGCAAAACTTTTGGCCAGAGCTGTACATTGGAAATGACACGCAGCCTTCATGCAAGCGACTGTGAGGGTGGGAGCCAGGGGTACTCTGCAGCGATGCTCACAGTGGTCCCCCAGTCCTGCAGGTCACCCTCTGGAGAGGGTCAGAAGTCCCCAGCTCCATGCTCTCTGGAGGCACCAAGCTTCACTCTCCAACAGCGATACTCACCACTCCGCTCTGAGACTTGGTCTTCAAGTCCAACTTCACGACCCCAAAGCCTGGAAAAACACACAGAGGAGTGATGTGGATGCATCCCTGCAGACAGACAGCCTTCACGGTGAAGTCAGGGGCAGGTTATTCAGGTAGGAGCTAATTACCCCTCTAAAGATACACAGAGCACACCGGGGGGGGGAAGGGGTAGGGGGGGAGCATTTAATATTGTGTGCTTTCTATTCCCATTCTGAGCGCTTTGGGAAGGCTCCATGCAGACCAGGCTCTGCTCTGCTTGATTCCTGACACTGGGAGAATAACATTTCGGGGAGTATTCTGCCCTGATGCTCCAGCTGTCTCTGACAGATTATATCCAGCTGTCTGAGCTAGCTGCTGAGGCTAAGGGACTGCCCGGCCTCTGTGTGTGAAGGGAAGTGTGAAAGCAATGCAGAACGGAAAGGCCCCTGCTGACAGCAAGGTGGGTCTGGGTTTCAGGCCAGATCAGTATTATCGAGTCTCAATACTGATCTAGAGGGGCTGACCCTGCTCTGGGCTAAGAGTTGAGTCTCAATACTGATCTAGAGGGATGGACCCTGCTCTGGGCTGGCTAAGCAGAGTCGAGTCTCAATACTGATCTAGAGGGACTGACTGCTCTGGGCTAAGCAGTCCAGTCTCAAGGGACAGCAGCTTTGAGATTCTAATGAGCGAGTTTCCTGACAGCACAAGGTCAGCCGTGACATTGACAGACAGGCAGCGTGTTTGAACGAAGCAGCACATTCCGGTTCACTGAACCAGTGGCAGGCGTGTCTCACACCCGAGAGGTTCATCCTGTGATAAGGCTATATATTATAAAAAAACAAAAAGCAGGATTCGTCTCACAAGGCTGGTCCTTAAAAAGGACCAACACATCCAAACACAGCACAAGATCCCTGCAATACAGTGGGACAGCAGAACCCCCTTTCACTGAAATGGAGTCCGTCCGTCCGTCCCTCCCACTCCCACTCCCACTCCCACTCCCACGCCCACTCCCACTCACCATAGCCCTTGCTGAAGATATCCTTGGCTGACTTGCCCAAGTCGCAGTACGATGGTGGAACTGCCATTGTGTCTGTGAAGAGAGCAGAGAAGTGCAGAGGATTATGGGAATGCATCTCAGATCTGCACTTTCAGTCTGCAGGGCTGTGTAAGCAAATACAGCTTGTACTGGGACTCTAATTTCAACACAGAATCCGTATCCAAACTCTACTGGGTGTGCCACGCTGCACTCGTAAGAGCCGATCAATTCAGCAGAGGCATGTAATAAATGTCACCGTGGTAACAGGAGGAATTAATCTGTGTGCAGAAGCTCACAAGGCTTGCGTCTCCCACACACATCATTTAGAAATCTAATCTCTCGCTGCAGTTCAGCGGTCTTGACCACATGGGCTCCGTTAGTCTTTACTGCTACTACAGTCTCGTTCATTCAGCCACAGCCAGCATCCATCACTTTCACCAGCGTGCCACTGCCAGCCAATTGCACAGCCCCACCAACAGTGCCAGTCAATCACAACCCAGCTTCATCACATCAGGCTTGCACTGCAAACCCAGGCAGCCGATGCAAAGGAGGTTCCAGCGCAACGGGCACTCCGGAGACCCCGTGAGGCTGAAGGTTTTCTCTTGCTGGCTTTCAGAAGGTCACACAGACGGCTCGGTAATGAAGGGACTTGAAAAGGTGCTGGATCTGTGAGAGTGAGCGAGTGTGGTTTGCAGCACTGCAGCCTGTGAGAGTGAGTGAGCGAGTGTGGTTTGCAGCACTGCAGCCTGTGAGAGTGAGTGAGTGTGGTTTGCAGCACTGCAGCCTGTGAGAGTGAGTGAGTGAGTGTGGTTTGCAGCACTGCAGCCTGTGAGAGTGAGTGAGTGTGGTTTGCAGCACTGCAGCCTGTCAGAGTGAGCGAGTGTGGTTTGCAGCACTGCAGCCTGTGAGAGTGAGTGAGCGAGTGTGGTTTGCAGCACTGCAGCCTGTGAGAGTGAGTGAGTGTGGTTTGCAGCACTGCAGCCTGTGAGAGTGTGTGAGTGAGTGTGGTTTGCAGCACTGCAGCCTGTGAGAGTGAGTGAGTGTGGTTTGCAGCACTGCAGCCTGTCAGAGTAAGTGAGTGAGTGTGGTTTGCAGCACTGCAGCCTGTCAGAGTGAGTGAGTGTGGTTTGCAGCACTGCAGGCTGTCAGAGTGAGTGAGTGAGTGTGGTTTGCAGCACTGCAGCCTGTGAGAGTGAGTGAGTGTGGTTTGCAGCACTGCAGCCTGTCAGAGTGAGTGAGCGAGTGTGGTTTGCAGCACTGCAGCCTGTGAGAGTGAGTGAGTGTGGTTTGCAGCACTGCAGCCTGTGAGAGTGAGTGAGTGTGGTTTGCAGCACTGCAGCCTGTGAGAGTGAGTGAGTGAGTGTGGTTTGCAGCACTGCAGCCTGTGAGAGTGAGTGAGTGTGGTTTGCAGCACTGCAGCCTGTGAGAGTGAGTGAGTGTGGTTTGCAGCACTGCAGCCTGTCAGAGTGAGTGAGTGTGGTTTGCAGTCTGTAGAGAGAAGATTAATCACTGCTTCCACTGACTGATCCCTCACTTTTCTTATCAAGCACCTAATCCACAGCAAAGCGTTGCTTCAGTGAGGCTGCAAACTGAAACCATGCGCATAGGAGAAATTAAATACAACTGCTTCCAGACACGTTTACCGGTCTGCATTCTTTAGACAGACATGGCTTCGCTGGAAATAATACACAAGCACGCCGTTTTATTTGGCTTGTTTCCCCTGAGGCAGTTTTTTATACACATCTGGTTTTGAGAAACCCAGCATCCTGACTGCAGAATGGAGAAACAACTTCCCTGAGCATACTGTACAATGCAGTATAAACACACCCCTGCGTGTGAACTACACTGGATCAGCCCAGCAGCGCGGTGAACAGCAGCACCCAAACACAGCTTGCTTTAGATTAGCTTCAAACCCCGTGCATTAGCATCAGTGTAGCAGAACCGCACCTTGCACTCCCTCAGCTAGTTACACAATCATGTATTTATTTGTTTTAAACGAATGCCCCGGAAGTTCCTCTTAACTGTAGTATTCCTCTCGCAGCAGGCCCGCACTAAATGGATTTAAAAAAAAAGGCCACACCCGCACGACCTTTCCCGAGCTGCCACTCCTCGCCTTCCCAGCTAGGGAGGATCGCACCAGGCTTGGAGAAGGTGAATCACCACGACTCCGCCCTCGCTTGTCTCACCGGGCGGGCCGGCAGGCAGGCAGGCAGGCAGGCAGGCAGGCGTACTTTGAATTCAAGTGTGATCTCTTGAAGGACAAGTTCAGATGCGCGCTTTACAGCAGCGCTTAATCGACTAATGAAAACCTGCCGTCGCCAGTACCCAGCAGCACCCAGGACTACGCGCTGCAGCTGACTGACATGAGCAGCACACACAGCCGTGTCTCATGAAACCAAAGCTGCGGCGCTGTGCTATATTTAGTGCGCACAGAACTCGAAACTGGGTCCATGTGACCCTCCTTTACAGGGCTGGTTATCAGTTGACCATTCCCGTCTATACTGCTGGGCCCGAGTCTCATATCAGGTAATCTCACATCACTGGGAGACACTCGCCAGCGACCGCTTTCTATACGTCTCTCTATACGGTCGCCATGCAATGCCTTGAAAGATAGCCTATTTTTTTAAACGCACAGTAAATGACTCTCCCCCGCACTGCACACTGGTGCCTGGATCAGACGCGGAAGCTCAGCTGCTGTCTAATTGGAAAATTATTCAGATAATAATAATTCATTATTATTATTATTATTATTATTATTATTATTTGTATTATACAATCCTGTCACTAACCACCACTGTTCCTGTTATCCCCCTGAATGTCATTCTCCGGGATTTCAGACGCGACGCTGCGAGGAGTATTGAGAATGGCGACTTCTCGTCCCTTCGTCACTGTCGCTTTCACTTTCTCTGCGCACACCGGCTACTGTCACAGCGCCACAGTGTGACTGCACAAGCCGCGCTCGCTACAATGTAAGAGGCAGGGGAGCCCGGAGAATCTGGCGCTGCTACTCGTTACACAGGGACACGCAGTACAGCGTCGCGTACACAGCTCCGGGGAGACCGATTACAGCACTGCAGCCTCGCACACCTTCCGGTCTCATTCAATTTGAAAAGGGGTTTTCATTAAACTGAATCGGACAGAACGGCGCGCAGGGTCCAACCCACGCCAAATATCACAGGCCACCAGTGACCTCAGCTGTCATTTCTGCACAGAGACGCTACACCCAAAAAACACCATTGCGACGCAAGACTGCACCTTCCTTCACTCGGCATCACCCAGGCAGCACAACCAACCTCGCGTATTTTTCCAGGCCTTTTCGCCTAGCTCCATCGTGCCTGACAGCTTAAATCCCCTTTACTGGCGCATACCTTTACTTTACCTGCTGTATTTCAGAAATAAACACCGCGCCGGTGTATTCAGCCCAGTCCCTTGCTAATCCCCCCCTCTACGCGTCCTTACCGGTGTTTGGCTGCGCGTTTCTGTCGCTCGGTGTCCGGCCCCGGTCTCGGCTGTGAGTCTCAGGGAGGGCAGATTGAAGGAGAAAGTCACCCAACGCATGCGCAACCCCTGCTTCACTATCATTGGACACGCCCGTAACTGACTACACCCCCCTGAAAAGATACAAAAATGTACACTAGCAATCCATATAATGTATGTGTTTATATATATATATATATATATATATATATATATATATATATATATATATATATATATAAAGAGAAGCACAAAAAACACGTTTTATGCATTTTTTAATGGACTGAAGATAATTAAATAATCTTGTATTTATTTTATTATGCGTTTTAATTAATTTAATTTAAAACATACTGAACTGAAATTCTGAATACTGTACAATCATTTCTCTAGCATAATGTCACGGGCAGCGCAGTTGCAATAGTGATCTCACGTTTGTATGATGCGAATAAAGCAGTATAGCACTCGTTTACACAGATTTGATTTAACAAATACGATCATTTCAGCATAAAAAAAAAAAAAAAAAAAAAATTTACACATTTTTAAAGCCCTTTTGAAAGCCAGTCACAGAGGCTGCTCAGTGACGCGTTGACAGTAAAGTAGTGTTCTATGTCACCAGAAGCGGCGGGTTGCCATGGTGGTTAGTGGCGTGCGTAAGGAAACTGCGTAGTCAACGTCATTCATTTTCGTGTGTGTGGTTAACTGCAGTTAAGGTAAACTTTTTAATTATTTATTATTATTTACAACTTTTTAAATTGCTTTTAAAAATCCTGTGTTTCTCTATAAAGTGCTGTAAATGAAGACTTGGACCGCACTGGGACGAGGCACGATAGCATGGGCTCGCGTTTATTTATTTATTTATTTGTTTATTTGTATTTATTTATTCTTTTTTTAACGTGTTCCCAGTGTGTGTTTGGTTGAGTAGTATTATCCCCACAGCTATTTGACATTTAAAAATGGAGTTTTAATGAAGTGCGTTCATTATAGCACAGGAAGCGAGGGATACGGTGCAAGCGACAGTTTGAAAGCGACGCGCCTGCATTATAAATGATTAATGATTGAGATCGTACTGGCCCGAGAGGGTAGCGAATGCCTGCATGACTCTGGCATCGACACACCCTCCAAAACTATGAGAACACGGCAGCAGTCTGGTGATCGGGAGCCACGAGTTCAGCTTAGAAAAGCAGCTCGAGTCTGCAACTGGATCGATATTGTAATAATAATAATAATAATAATAATAGTCTTGCAAGGAAGAGACAAAGTGAATCATGTTCTCATTCTTGCCTTTTTGTTTTGCCTTAATATCTATTGTACCGCTGTTTATTATTATTATTATTATTATTATTATTATTATTATTATTATTATTATATTATTCACTAAATTAAATACAATTTCAATCTCACAGCGGCAGCAGAAGAGGCCAATAAAATGTCGGAAGGGGCTTCTAAGATATGTGGACCCATCCCACCAGACCCATCGCTGTTCCCGGAGTGTTACAAACGCCCCATGTCTGGTAAGGCTCGCTGGAACCACACCAGTGCTAGCGGTAACAGCACAGCATTTCTACCAGCGATAGATAGAGACTATCACTGCGCTGGTGACTCTGCCTTCTCTCCCTGCAGCTCGAAGCAGGCTGGAGGGACATTCCCTGAAGCTGATTTCTTCTCCAGGCCCCTGGCCCTGGACCCCACTCTGTACCCCACCTGCTACAGCGCCCGGCTGGCGCCTCCTCCCCGCGTGCACCCCAACACCACGGAGATCCTGGAGAGAGGTCAGAGGGGCACCGTGGGGAGACTGCTGCAGCTCCAGGGGGTCTCCCTGCGACTTGATCCCCCGCCACCAAGTAAACACCCACTCTCTCAATCATCTCCACGAAGTAAACACCCACTCTCTATCATCTCCACCAAGAAAAAACACACACTGTATCATCTCCACCAAGTAAACACCCACTCTATCCATCATCTCCACCAAGAAAACATCCACTCTCTCTATCATCTCCACCAAGAAAACACACACACTCTGTATCTTGTCCACCAAGTAAACACACACTCTCTATCATCTCCACCAAGTAAACACACACTCTCTCTATCATCTCCCAGTGCTGTGCTGTGCTGTGTGGTTGTAACCCCGGTGCTGTCCTGTCTGTGGCTTGAACAGAGAAGGAGCCACGGAAACACGAGAAGGAGAATGTGCGGCACCTGCGTGAGATCCAGCACCGGTGCCACGAGAAGGAGCAGGAGCGCGAGGGCGCCCGACCCAAACCCGTGAAGGCGCTCTGGAAGTCTCAGAAGTACGAGGGAGTGCAGTCCAAAGTCATGGCCCAGCTGCAGGTAGGACTCGCACAAAGCCCTCATGCTATAGTCACGATTTTGCCGTTGCAGATGATGCATTGCGTGTAAAAGAGCTGGGTCTCGATATTCTCAGGAAATCTATTTTCTTGATATAAATAGGGCAGTAATTCAACACAGACCCTGGAAGGATTTTGTATTTGCAGCTGACACCAGGGTAAGGTTTAAAATCAGCCAGACTCACGCTTGCCACTCCCTCTACGAGTTCATTTAGTCATTACAACAGGGAACAAAACAATCTCCACATTATTTTCTGCATTATGGGCAAATGCACAAAGGTCTGTATTCAGTGAATGCTTTAGCCAGGGTATTTCTTTGTAGCTCAGTTCGGGTTATTCTCAAGGCTGTTGTAAATCATGAGTGAATGGGGGACTAATTGAAACAATTAGTTTTTTTATAAATCATTTTTGTTATCTGGGGGCCCCAGGTACAATAAATAGCATTTGATTTTGTTGATCCTGTGTTGTAAAGGGCTGTGTCACTATGTTCACTCTCAGTGTATTGGGGTGTGGACAGTGCCCATCACCCTCAGTGTATTGGGGTGTGGACAGTGCCCATCACCCTCAGTGTATTGGGGTGTGGACAGTGCCCATCACCCTCAGTGTATTGGGGTGTGGACAGTGATTGCTTTCCTTTGCTTTATTTCAGCAGTTTCAGGCAGATACCCCCCCACCCCCACCCCCCTTTGATGAGGTCAGTAGCTGTGATTTATTAAACATAAAATTCACTAGACAGAGAGCGCAGCTCAATCTGGAAAGCATTTCCATGTGGTGGGATGTAGGCGTGTGCACAAGCATGCAAGGGTTACAATGTGTGTGCGTGAGTTCTTGTGTGGTTGCATGTGTGCGTCGGTGTCATGCATGTGAGTGCACTTCTCTGGCCAAAGGGTTTGCATCTCTTACAATTTTAGGATTGAGAGATCGTTTATTCATTTTTTTAAACTATATGACATAATTTTTATGACATATCTTTTATTTAACATTATGTAATCAAAGAAACTACATATTGATATCGCAAAAAAAAAGTGTGCCGTAAGCCATAATAGCAGTACAGTAGTATTTCATGTTAGGTTTTGAAACGTCACATTTTTTTAAATTGTTGTCAGTTTTTTGTTAAGTACTGTATATGGAAAACTACAAAGCACTGGTGTGTAATTTAGTATGTTAACGTAACATTATTCAGCAGGTTTCATTCAATTTTATGAAACACAATGAGTTCATTCTCTAGGGGGATGCAATGGTTTTGGCCGCAGCTGTATGTGCCTGGCTGTGTGTGCGTGTACATGGAGTACACTGTGAATCCGAAGCAGCTGTGCTGCAGTGCTTGGATTCCGTATAACGTTCAGCAGCCCGACCGACGAAGCCCGATTCTGCTTTGGGCTGAACACCCGGGAGTGTTCCTGCATGCTCTTGGAGGGATGGAGACCTGGGAGAGTTTCTGCATGCTCTTGGAGGGATGGAGACCTGGGTGTGTTCCTGCATGCTCTTGGGGGGGATGGAGACCCGGGTGTGTTCCTGCATGCTCTTGGAGGGATGGAGACCCGGGTGTGTTCCTGCATGCTCTTGGAGGGATGGAGACCCGGGTGTGTTCCTGCATGCTCTTGGAGGGATGGAGACCCGGGTGTGTTCCTGCATGCTCTTGGAGGGATGGAGACCCGGGTGTGTCAAAGTCAAACAGCCGCGTGTGTTTTTCTGATAACAAACAAGCTGAAACTCGGAGCAGCTGATTCAAATTCAGCGCCGTTTTGAGACACGGGCGAGGGGAGGAGCCAACAGCACAGCAGAACAACGCAGTTAAACGAGGCAGTCTTCCCAGCGACAGCGAGTGGAAGCGACAGCGAGTGGGAGAAGTACAGGCGTGGAAAAGTACAGAGCAGTTTCGAAGCAGTTTGAAAGCAGGCTGACGGCTGCAGAAGAAACTAAACTTAAAAAAAAAAAACCCTCAACATGGTCTTCAAGCCTGTAATCTGTGACACCTGCTTGATGTGGGAAATCCGAGAAAACCCAGCGGAGCTAAACCAAGTGTGCGTAAAGTGCCGCACAATCCAGGATTTGCATAAACTAGTAAGTATGCTAGAAATGGAGCTGGAAGAAGTGAGACAGCAACAGGATCTTGAGGAACTGGCACACCCACAATTCATGGAAGTCTGCATCACCCCTAACAGACTGAAAGCCACCAGGGAGATAGAAGGTCAGAACAGCTGGGTTCAGGTAGGCAGAAGCAGGGAAAAAAAGAAACTTCGTCAAACACCACCAGAAATCAAAACAACCAACAGATTTGAGTCACTTCAGAATTTTGATGAGCAGAACCAACAACAAGAGAATGAAAGGAACAACATCCAGGACCCTATTGACAGTGGTGACCAGACAGCAAAAAGAAGGGAGGTCATGATTGTTGGGGACTCCATATTGAGAAACACAGCAAGTTCAGTTCGCAGTTTGGACCCCCTTACTACAACAGTGTGCTGCCTTCCGGGAGCCTCGGTCAAGCACATCACTGAAAACGTGGACAGGCTCCTAGAACGAACAGGAGACGACCCGGTAGTAGTCGTCCACATCGGTACAAACAACATTGGAAGAGACAGACCAAAATCCCTGCAAAACAAATTCAGAGAGCTAGGAAGGAAATTAAAAGAGAAAACCAAAACTGTGGTATTTTCTGGTATACTACCGGCACCTTGCAAAGGACCATATGGACAGCTGGAAATAATTAATCAAAACGCATGGCTGAAGACGTGGTGCACACGGGAAGGCTTCACCTATCTTGATCATTGGACCACATTCTACAACGAGGACTATCTGTATAGACGGGATGGACTGCATTTAAATAACAAGGGAACTAGTCTACTCGGAGAAAAGATCCTCGAGCAGGTTCGGAAGCATTTAAAACTAGAAAGGAAGGGGGGAGAAATCAACAAAAAAACAGAAGGGAGACCGCATCAAAACAAGAACAACAACTCAGGTAAGACAACCATTAAATGTATTTATCTAAATGCTAGAAGTATCAGAAACAAAATTCTAGAACTTGAAGCTACTGCACTAACAGGTAACTATGATGTGATAGGTGTTACAGAAACTTGGTTATCTGAGAGTGATGGGGACGAATATAATATTTGTGGGTATACACTGTATAGGAAAGACAGGCAGGACAGAAGAGGAGGAGGGGTAGCGCTATACATAAGAAACAGTCTTGAAGCCCAGGTGTTAAACCTGGACAAAGAAAATAAAACCGAATCAATATGGGTCAGAATAACAGACAAAAATTCAAAGGGCATAATAATAGGAGCATGCTATAGACCGCAATAATCTGTTATACAATGACATTAGAAATGTGTGTAGCAAAGGAGAAGCCATACTAATGGGGGATTTCAACTTCCCCCAAATAAAATGGGAAAACCCGGTGGGTAGCGCGAAGGATGAAATAGAAATGGTGGAAATGACAAATGACTGCTTCCTAACACAATTTGTGAAGGCACCCACTAGAGGGGAGGCATGCCTTGATTTAGTCTTTTCAAATAACGAAGATAGAATAACTAAAACAGAGGTCAGAGAACCACTGGCAAACTCAGACCACAACATGGTCTCATTTGAAGTGTTTTTTAAATCCCCAAAAGTAAAGACTAAAGCTAAGGTTTACAATTTTAGAAAAGCAAACTATGAAGGTATGAAACAGAGACTAACAGAAGTAGATTGGAGTAAAATAGAGAAAACACCCACAGAAGAAGGATGGTTGTTCTTCAAAAATGTAGTACTAGAGGCGCAAAACAATTACATCCCTAAAGTAGACAAATCTAAATGTAAAACTAAATTGCCAAAATGGTTTAATAGATCAATTAAAAAAAATATTCAGCGAAAAAAGGCACTTTACAGAGCATTAAAAAAGGACCAAAAAGAAAGTATGCAGAAAGAGTACACAGAACTGCAAACGCAAGTCAAAAAGGAAGTTAGAAAGGCCAAGAGAGAAATAGAAATGAACATTGCTAAGGGAGCTAAAACCAATTCCAAAATGTTTTTCCAATATTACAACAGCAAGAGAACATTCAAAGAGGAGATTAAATGTTTAAGAGATACAAATGGCAAAATCGTAGAGGAAGAAAAAAAAATAGCAAATATGTTAAATGATTACTTTTCACAAGTTTTTACAAAGGAAGATACTGACAACATGCCCCACATGTCATCCAGTTCCTATCCAGTTTTAAATAACTTTAGCATAACTGAGGCAGAAGTGTTAAAGGGACTAGGAGCTCTTAAAATAAACAAATCCCCTGGGCCGGATGAGATCCTCCCAGTAGTACTCAAAGAAATGAAAGAAGTAATTTACAAACCGCTAACCAAGATCATGCAGCAGTCTCTTGACACAGGGGTGGTACCGACAGACTGGAAAATTGCAAACGTAATACCGATCCACAAAAAGGGAAACAAAACTGAACCAGGTAACTACAGACCAGTAAGCCTGACTTCTATTATATGCAAACTTATGGAAACTATAATAAGATCCAAAATGGAAAATTACCTATATGGTAACAGGGTACTGGGAGACAGTCAACATGGTTTTAGGAAAGGGAGATCGTGCCTAACTAACTTGCTTGATTTTTTTGAGGATGCAACATCGATAATGGATAATTGCAAAGCATATGACATGGTTTATTTAGATTTCCAGAAAGCTTTTGACAAAGTCCCGCACAAAAGATTAATTCTCAAACTGAACGCAGTTGGGATTCAAGGAAACGCATGTACATGGATTAGGGAGTGGTTAACATGTAGAAAACAGAAAGTACTGATTAGAGGAAAAACCTCAGAATGGAGTGTGGTAACCAGCGGTGTACCACAGGGATCAGTATTAGGTCCTCTGCTATTCCTAATCTACATTAATGATTTAGATTCTGGTATAGTAAGCAAACTTGTTAAATTTGCAGACGACACAAAAGTAGGAGGAGTGGCAAACACTGTTGCAGCAGCAAAGGTCATTCAAAATGATCTAGACAAGATTCAGAACTGGGCAGACACATGGCAAATGACATTTAATAGAGAAAAGTGTAAGGTACTGCACGCAGGAAATAAAAATGTACATTATAAATATCATATGGGAGATATTGAAATTGGAGAAGGAATCTATGAAAAAGACCTAGGAGTTTTTGTTGACTCAGAAATGTCTTCATCTAGACAATGTGGGGAAGCTATAAAAAAGGCTAACAAGATGCTCGGATACATTGTGAAAAGTGTTGAATTTAAATCAAGGGAAGTAATGTTAAAACTGTACAATGCACTTGTAAGACCTCATCTTGAATATTGTGTGCAGTTCTGGTCACCTCGCTATAAAAAAGATATTGCTGCTCTAGAAAGAGTGCAAAGAAGAGCGACCAGAATTATTCCGGGCTTAAAAGGCATGTCATATGCAGACAGGCTAAAAGAATTGAATCTGTTCAGTCTTGAACAAAGAAGACTACGTGGCGACCTAATTCAAGCATTCAAAATTCTAAAAGGTATTGACAGTGTCGACCCAAGGGACTTTTTCAGCCTGAAAAAAGAAACAAGGACCAAGGGTCACAAATGGAGTTTAGAAAAAGGGGCATTCAGAACAGAAAATAGGAGACACTTTTTTACACAGAGAATTGTGAGGGTCTGGAATCAACTCCCCAGTAATGTTGTTGAAGCTGACACCCTGGGATCCTTCAAGAAGCTGCTTGATGAGATTTTGGGATCAATAAGCTACTAACAACCAAACGAGCAAGATGGGCCGAATGGCCTCCTCTCGTTTGTAAACTTTCTTATGTTCTTATGTTCTTATGTGTTCCTGCATGCTCTTGGAGGGATGGAGACCCGGGAGAGTTTGTGTTGAACCGAAGCAATCATCCCTCGGGCCGCTCTGTTTGCTTTATTTAGGAGATGTCTCCCCCAGGAAACCGGAGTGTCAGAATTACCTGAAGGCGCACTCCCTCTGCGGATCAGGGTTGCAGCCCAAACGCTCTCCGTCCCCGAGCCCCCCCAAATCCAGGGGCGACGGCAGCCCCATGGCAGAGGTGAGAGCAGGAAGGGCAACAGGACTGGAGATAGAAACGAGGGGGAACTACCATTACCCCTACCGAAAACACTTGAAATAAAGCTGTGAAAGTCTTCTTTATGTGCAGCTCTGGCCAAAAGTTTAGCATCACTTAGAATTTTAGGATTGAGACATCATTAAAAAAAAACCTATAGGAATAGAATTTAGATCTTCTGTTCATGTATCAAAGAAATTACAGAATGATATAGCAAAAGTCTACCGGAAGTCATAATAGTAGTACAATAGTATTCCTAAAATGTCACATTTTAAAATTTTAAAGTACATGGGAAAACTACAATGCGGTGTGCAATTCAATATGTTAACATTATTCAGCAGCTTTCATTCGACTACATGAAGCACAGTGTGTTCATTCTAAAGGACGATGCAAAACTTCTGGCTGTAGCTGTACCTATATCGATTAATGATCATTGTCTTCATTTTAAATGAAACGTTCACAATCGCCCCGCTCTGGCGTTACAGATCCAGGTGAAAGGAACAAACATCGACTTCGTGAGCCACAATGCCGCAGAACGCCAGGCAGGCAGCGCTACGGCGCTCAAGTCCCTGCAGTCTCTGTCCGAGGTGCTGGAGAACAAGAGGAGGGAGCAGCGGGAATACGACTCCAACCAGAAGGGACGCGTCCCACAGTAGTGAGCAGCAAGACCACTGTCTGTCTCTGTCAGGACTCTGGGGATCTGAGTCTCACACTGAGACCAAGGCACCCGGCCCCCGACAAGCACCCCACTTCATTTAGAGTCGCGATGCTCCGAGCAGAGAGCCTGTTTGTGATTGAGAGGCATTAAAGCCAGTTTTGACTGACAATAAGGGACAGTCAAAAAAAAAAGAAAAATCTCTTTAGTGACGTCTGGCCTGCATGCAAGGTTTCCTTCCTTTGCCTTGTGTTCAGTAGCCCACGTGTTCCTTTCAACCCTGATTTCTCTCTAGTGGTAGTAAGGATTATTATTATTATTATTATTATTATTATTATTTATTAGTATTTATTTGGCAGACGCCTTTATCCAAGGTGATTACAGGTGTTTCAGGGCAGGACAAGCTTACAGTGCAAAGACAGCATTTAAATACAGTGTAGTTTACAGTGAGTGCAAATACTACTAGAATACAATACGAGATAACAAGTAACAAGTTAGGATAAAGACAGTTTGTATCTACATTGATGTAACAGTAGTGCAGTGTGCAGTAGAGGGGCAGATCGAGAGCTTTACAAGTGCAGTCTCAGCAGGTGGGTCTTGAGGGTGTGGGAATCAGATTGTTAAAGCCATTGACTTTTCAAATGATGAAGCTCACGGTGCCACCTGTCCCCCCCACCCCAGCCTGCAGGAGCGGAGGGCTGAGTGGAAGCAGCAGGAAGAGGAGCGCCGGAGGAACCAGCCCGACCCGACTATGCTTCCTGGACACACCAGGAGGCCCGAGAGCGAGCGGCACGGGACTCTCAACTCCCTCAAAACAAGTAGGTCCCCAGCCTGCCCTGCTTCACAGCTTCCCAGCCTGCCCTGCTTCACAGCTCCCCAGCCTGCCCTGCTTCACGGCTCCCCAGCCTGTCCTGCTTCACAGCATCCCAGCCTGCCTTCACAGCTCCCCAGCCTGCCCCGCTTCACAGCATCCCAGCCGCCCTGCTTCACAGCATCCCAGCCTGCCTTGCTTCACAGCTCCCCAGCCTGCCCTGCTTCACAGCTCCCCAGCCTGCCCTGCTAGAGACCCTGCTAGTGCTGAATTATCAAACCCCCACCTTAATCAAGCCCCCCTCACAACTTGCCCAGACCCAGTGAGAAACTAGCATTATCTATGGTTGCTAATGAATACATACAAAATGAATTAAACATGTGGACTGGCACCAGAATGTAATGTTGCTGGCGCTGTATGAGGTGCCTTGGCACTAGAATGTGCCCCCCTGGCTGAACCCTGCCCCCCTCATCCTCTCTCTCCACAGCCCAGCAGGAGCTGGTCCAGCAGCTGCTCCGGCTGCCTGTAAGAGCGGACACCCTGAGTGTGCAAACACGCCGCGCTGAGCTGGACAGCAAGCTCTCCAAGGTGGAGGAAGCCATCAAGATATTCTCTCGACCCAAAGTGTTCGTGAAAGTCGACTCCTGAACCTAACAGGGGACCGCGGGCAGCTGTGCAGCAGCGTGTCTGAGTCCGAGTCTGTCCTCAGCAACCAGATCAACTCTATTAACTACTGCAGCCTCTGCAGGGCACTGGGCCGCACTGGCCAGCTGGGGACAAATGTTTTGCATCACCGAGAATTTTAGGATTGTGACATTGTTTAAAAACCAAAACACTATATGAACATAATTTAGATCTTTTATTATTTAACATCATGTAATCAAAGAAACTACAAAATGAGACTGTAAAAGTCTACTGGAAGCTGTAATAGAACTGTATTTCATGTTAAATTTTCAAATGTCACGTTTTTTAATTTGTCAGGTTTTCGTTGAGTATCTGGAAAACTACAAAGCGGTGTGTACTTCAATACGTTAGCGTGATGTTATTCAGCTTTCGTTCGACTTTTAACAAAGTAAAAATGTGTTGCTTCTTGTGGCAGAGCAAAGCTCTGCCCTTTAAATTGGCAGGGATGGGGTTAATTTCCCCTACCTGCCTGGGTTTATTATGTTCAGGTGGCTGGGGTTGATTAGTTGATTAGGTTGATTAACGATCAATCAGCGCCCAGCCACCTGACATAAAAGGAGGCCTCTGCTGCTCATTTGGAAAGAGGGAGCTGAGGAAGCAGGTTGGTGTTTGTGGGGTTTTTTTTGTATTTGTGAATCCAGTGAAGGCATTGCCCAGCCTGGAAACCTTAATTTTGCAAGTTTTGTTTTTGTATTGCTTTATTTGTGTTTAAATCCCTTTATTTTGCCCTTGTGCACGTTTATTTTGTGTTTATTTATAATAAAAGTGTATTTGTTTGAACTGCAGTCTGTCTCTGGGCCTCTATCCACTCGCCAGCCTGCCACACTTCTATAGGGAGATGCAACATTTTTGGCCAGAGCCGTAGTATCAAAGATTAATGTTTCTAAGAACGTTTTTGACAAAAACCCAAAAAACATGAATTTGGGGAGAATCCCGTGTGTTATTTTATAAATTCTTTCCAAGAAACACTGAACTGCTCAATAATTGTATAGCTGTCTTGAGCCAGGATGCTCATCCTTTATCTGCAGTATCCTCACAGCTCTTTATCTGCAGTATCCTCACAGCTCTTTATCTGCAGTACCCTCTCGGCTCTTTATCTGCAGTATCCTCACGGCTCTTTATCTGCAGTACCCTCTCAGCTCTTTACCTGCAGTACCCTCTCAGCTCTTTATCTGCAGTATCCTCTCAGCTCTTTATCTGCAGTATCCTCTCAGCTCTTTATCTGCAGTATCCTCTCAGCTCTTTATCTGCAGTATCCTCTCAGCTCTTTATCTGCAGTATCCTCTCGGCTCTTTATCTGCAGTATCCTCTCAGCTCTTTATCTGCAGTATCCTCTCAGCTCTTTATCTGCAGTACCCTCTCAGCTCTTTATCTGCAGTATCCTCTCAGCTCTTTATCTGCAGTATCCTCACGGCTCTTTATCTGCAGTATCCTCTCAGCTCTTTATCTGCAGTACCCTCTCAGCTCTTTATCTGCAGTACCCTCTCAGCTCTTTATCTGCAGTATCCTCACGGCTCTTTATCTGCAGTATCCTCTCGGCTCTTTATCTGCAGTACCCTCTCAGCTCTTTATCTGCAGTATCCTCTCAGCTCTTTATCTGCAGTACCCTCTCAGCTCTTTATCTGCAGTACCCTCACAGCTCTTCTGCATCTGCAGTACCCTCACAGCTCTTTCTTTATCTGCAGTACCCTCACAGCTCTTTATCTGCAGTACCCTCTCAGCTCTTTATCTGCAGTATCCTCACAGCTCTTTATCTGCAGTCTCTCAGCTCTTTATCTGCAGTACCCTCTCAGCTCTTTATCTGCAGTATCCTCACAGCTCTTTATCTGCAGTACCCTCTCAGCTCTTTATCTGCAGTATCCTCACAGCTCTTTATCTGCAGTATCCTCTCGGCTCTTTATCTGCAGTATCCTCTCTCTTTATCTGCAGTATCCTCACAGCTCTTTATCTGCAGTATCCTCACAGCTCTTTATCTGCAGTATCCTCTCAGCTCTTTATCTGCAGTATCCTCTCAGCTCTTTATCTGCAGTATCCTCTCAGCTCTTTATCTGCAGTACCCTCTCAGCTCTTTATCTGCAGTATCCTCTCAGCTCTTTATCTGCAGTATCCTCACAGCTCTTTATCTGCAGTACCCTCTCAGCTCTTTATCTGCAGTATCCTCTCGGCTCTTTATCTGCAGTATCCTCTCGGCTCTTTATCTCTCGGCTCTTTATCTGCAGTATCCTCTCGGCTCTTTATCTGCAGTATCCTCTCGGCTCTTTATCTGCAGTATCCTCTCAGCTCTTTATCTGCAGTATCCTCTCAGCTCTTTATCTGCAGTATCCTCTCGGCTCTTTATCTGCAGTACCCTCTCAGCTCTTTATCTGCAGTATCCTCTCGGCTCTTTATCTGCAGTATCCTCTCGCTCTCTTTATCTGCAGTACCCTCTCAGCTCTTTATCTGCAGTACCCTCTCAGCTCTTTATCTGCAGTATCCTCTCAGCTCTTTATCTGCAGTATCCTCTCAGCTCTTTATCTGCAGTATCCTCTCAGCTCTTTATCTGCAGTATCCTCACGGCTCTTTATCTGCAGTATCCTCTCAGCTCTTTATCTGCAGTACCCTCTCAGCTCTTTATCTGCAGTATCCTCTCTCTTTATCTGCAGTATCCTCTTCTATCTGCAGTATCCTCTCAGCTCTTTATCTGCAGTACCCTCTCAGCTCTTTATCTGCAGTATCCTCTCAGCTCTTTATCTGCAGTACCCTCTCGGCTCTTTATCTGCAGTATCCTCACAGCTCTTTATCTGCAGTATCCTCTCAGCTCTTTATCTGCAGTATCCTCTCAGCTCTTTATCTGCAGTATCCTCTCAGCTCTTTATCTGCAGTACTCTCAGCTCTTTATCTGCAGTATCCTCTCAGCTCTTTATCTGCAGTATCCTCACAGCTCTTTATCTGCAGTATCCTCACAGCTCTATCTGCAGTACCCTCTCAGCTCTATCTGCAGTATCCTCACAGCTCTTTATCTGCAGTACCCTCACAGCTCTCACAGCTATCTGCAGTACCTCTCTGCAGTATCCTCTCTTTATCTGCAGTATCCTCTCAGCTCTTTATCTGCAGTATCCTCTCAGCTCTTTATCTGCAGTATCCTCTGCAGCTCTTTATCTGCAGTACCCTCTCAGCTCTTTATCTGCAGTACCCTCTCAGCTCTTTATCTGCAGTATCCTCACAGCTCTTTATCTGCAGTATCCTCTCAGCTCTTTATCTGCAGTATCCTCACAGCTCTTTATCTGCAGTATCCTCACGGCTCTTTATCTGCAGTATCCTCACAGCTCTTTATCTACAGTACTCTCAGCTCTTTATCTGCAGTACCCTCACAGCTCTTTATCTGCAGTATCCTCACAGCTCTTTATCTGCAGTATCCTCTCAGCTCTTTATCTGCAGTATCCTCTCAGCTCTTTATCTGCAGTATCCTCTCAGCTCTTTATCTGCAGTATCCTCTCACTGCAGTATCCTCTCGGCTCTTTATCTGCAGTATCCTCACAGCTCTTTATCTGCAGTATCCTCTCAGCTCTTTATCTGCAGTATCCTCTCAGCTCTTTATCTGCAGTATCCTCTCAGCTCTTTATCTGCAGTATCCTCTCAGCTCTTTATCTGCAGTACCCTCTCTGCAGCTCTTTATCTGCAGTATCCTCTCAGCTCTTTATCTGCAGTATCCTCACAGCTCTTTATCTGCAGTATCCTCTCAGCTCTTTATCTGCAGTATCCTCTCAGCTCTTTATCTGCAGTATCCTCACAGCTCTTTATCTGCAGTACCCTCTCAGCTCTTTATCTGCAGTACCCTCACAGCTCTTTATCTGCAGTACCCTCACAGCTCTTTATCTGCAGTATCTGCAGTACCCTCACAGCTCTATCTGCAGTACCCTCACAGCTCTTTATCTGCAGTACCCTCACAGCTCTTTATCTGCAGTATCCTCTCAGCTCTTTATCTGCAGTACCCTCACAGCTCTTTATCTGCAGTATCCTCTCAGCTCTTTATCTGCAGTACCCTCTCAGCTCTTTATCTGCAGTACCCTCAGCTCTAGCTCTTTATCTGCAGTATCCTCCTCTCTGCAGTATCCTCTTCTATCTGCAGTATCCCTCACAGCTCTTTATCTGCAGTACCCTCACAGCTCTTTATCTGCAGTATCCTCTCAGCTCTATCTGCAGTATCCTCACAGCTCTATCTGCAGTATCCTCACAGCTCTATCTGCAGTACCCTCACAGCTCTATCTGCAGTACCCTCACAGCTCTATCTGCAGTATCCTCACAGCTCTATCTGCAGTATCCTCACAGCTCTTTATCTGCAGTATCCTCTTCTATCTGCAGTATCCTCACAGCTCTTTATCTGCAGTATCCTCACAGCTCTATCTGCAGTATCCTCACAGCTCTATCTGCAGTATCCTCACAGCTCTATCTGCAGTATCCTCACAGCTCTATCTGCAGTATCCTCACAGCTCTATCTGCAGTATCCTCACAGCTCTTTATCTGCAGTATCCTCTCAGCTCTTTATCTGCAGTATCCTCTCAGCTCTTTATCTGCAGTATCCTCTCAGCTCTTTATCTGCAGTATCCTCTCAGCTCTTTATCTGCAGTATCCTCTCAGCTCTTTATCTGCAGTATCCTCTCAGCTCTTTATCTGCAGTACCCTCTCAGCTCTATCTGCAGTATCCTCTCAGCTCTTTATCTGCAGTATCCTCACAGCTCTATCTGCAGTATCCTCTCAGCTCTTTATCTGCAGTATCCTCTCAGCTCTTTATCTGCAGTATCCTCTCAGCTCTTTATCTGCAGTATCTGCTCTTTATCTGCAGTATCCTCACAGCTCTTTATCTGCAGTATCCTCACAGCTCTATCTGCAGTACCCTCACAGCTCTATCTGCAGTACCCTGCTCTTTAGCAGTATCCTCACAGCTCTATCTGCAGTATCCTCACAGCTCTATCTGCAGTATCCTCACAGCTCTATCTGCAGTACCCTCACAGCTCTTTATCTGCAGTATCCTCTCTACAGTATCCTCTCTATCTGCAGTACCCTCACAGCTCTATCTGCAGTATCCTCACAGCTCTATCTGCAGTACTCACAGCTCTATCTGCAGTACCCTCACAGCTCTATCTGCAGTACTCACAGCTCTATCTGCAGTATCCTCACAGCTCTATCTGCAGTACCCTCACAGCTCTATCTGCAGTACCCTCACAGCTCTATCTGCAGTACCCTCACAGCTCTATCTGCAGTATCCTCACAGCTCTATCTGCAGTATCCTCACAGCTCTATCTGCAGTATCCTCACAGCTCTTTATCTGCAGTATCCTCTCAGCTCTTTATCTGCAGTATCCTCACAGCTCTTTATCTGCAGTACCCTCTCAGCTCTATCTGCAGTATCCTCTCAGCTCTTTATCTGCAGTATCCCTCTATCTGCAGTACCCTCTCAGCTCTATCTGCAGTACCCTCTCAGCTCTATCTGCAGTATCCTCACAGCTCTATCTGCAGTATCCTCACAGCTCTATCTGCAGTATCCTCACAGCTCTATACCTGCAGTATCCTCACAGCTCTATCTGCAGTATCCTCTCAGCTCTTTATCTGCAGTATCCTCACAGCTCTTTATCTGCAGTATCCTCACAGCTCTTTATCTGCAGTATCCTCACAGCTCTTTATCTGCAGTATCCTCACAGCTCTATCTGCAGTATCCTCTCAGCTCTATCTGCAGTATCCTCTCAGCTCTTTATCTGCAGTATCCTCTCAGCTCTATCTGCAGTATCCTCACAGCTCTTTATCTGCAGTATCCTCACAGCTCTATCTGCAGTATCCTCACAGCTCTATCTGCAGTATCCTCACAGCTCTTTATCTGCAGTATCCTCACAGCTCTATCTGCAGTATCCTCACAGCTCTATCTGCAGTATCCTCACAGCTCTATCTGCAGTACCCTCTCAGCTCTTTATCTGCAGTATCCTCTCAGCTCTATCTGCAGTACCCTCTCAGCTCTTTATCTGCAGTATCCTCTCAGCTCTTTATCTGCAGTATCCTCTCAGCTCTTTATCTGCAGTATCCTCTCAGCTCTATCTGCTGTATCCTCACAGCTCTATCTGCAGTACCCTCTCAGCTCTATCTGCAGTACCCTCACAGCTCTTTACCTGCAGTATCCTCTCAGCTCTTTTTCTGCAGTATCCTCACAGCTGGGACGCATAATGTCTGAGTTATTAAACCAGCACTTTATTAATCCCAGCATGGAACTGTCAGCTAGTGATTCCGATTCATATGTATATTACTTATTCAGTTACTGGTTTTGTTGGTAAAAACTGTGGTTTTACAAAACGTTGTTTAGACTTTTTGGTGTTGCTGTAAATATGAGATCATAGATGTATTTAATGTTATGCAGTTTTATCTGGTACAGTATACATTGTATAAGTAGAGATGTAAATTGTATTTTTTTTACTGTGCTGTGAATGTATCATTTAAAATGTACAGTAATAATAAAAGATTAGGTTTTGATTAAAGTCCATGCCTCTGTAACTCAATTCAGTAAAGTTTTATACAGACTGAACAGTGGATTAAGTGGTTTGTTTTACTCAGTAACTGTCAGTCTCGGAATACTGCTGCACTAGGTCATCGCTCCAAAATGTCTGCTCTATATGAACCCCCTCTATATACACGCTAGCCGTGCGTGGGAATGTGCGCGATGATGCAATCACGCAGTGCGTCCTGTTGTGCTCCATACCCGTGCAGGATAGCGACTGTTTTTGCATTGTTTGTGGGGGTCATTTCTATTTTGATTCAGTACTGGAAATATCATTTTTTTTAATATTTTTATAAAATCGCCTCGCCTATTACACGACACACGGTAAGATGAGCAAGCGAAAAGCCCCGCAGGAGAGTCCTAACGAGGGCATTACTGATTTTCTGACAGGTAAGTACTCGGTGCCCCGCTGGTCTGGTGGTCCAGTTGTAGTACTACGCTAGTGCTGCTTGCTAGATCTTTATGCATATCAAATATTTGTGGTTGTGCAAAAAAATAAATACACAAGGAGGGGCAATTTCATTGCCAGTTTGTTATGTTTGACATGACGCTGCAAAACACGCTCCATCGCGCGATGCGTTGAAATGCAAATATCTACAGCTGCAGATGGTTGATTATTTCCCGGCCGATTTCTGAGCTAGTAGCAGCAGGGACAGTGGTTGCTATAGCTTTGTGTGATTGCATGTCTCGCTTGTGCGAGATCGTTTCCCGACACTATAATCCTGTGTAAAAAGCAAACTACACAATGTTTGTTCGATTTCGTTATGCGTGCGTGTTTCTTTCTTTCTTTTTTTTTGTATTAACTTTGTCCAGTGTGAATCAGTTTTAACGACGGTCATATTTTAAAGACACGACGACAGTCAGTAGTAAGATGGCCCTGTGATTTACGCTGTTAAGAATGAAATGCGGTCGATTTGCTTTCAATGGTCTGTTTGGGATTCGCACACAGCAGATCGTGTACGTCACCATTGCTTCCTGATTTTAAATAGCTAGTGCTGCTGCTCTGATTGGTGGAAGGTAGTTAACCTATCAGGAACGATATTGGTGCGCGTTAACTTTATTATTTTGCAAGCAAATGAAATGCAAGTTATTATAAAAGACATCACAATATACCAAGTCTGATAGTATACACCAACTACAGGATTAGTGCATTATTATTATTATTATTATTATTATTATTATTATTATTATTATTATTGTTATTCATGTATGGTTCAAGTGCATTTCCAATATATTCCAGTAGTAATTGCATTCTGAACTATGGCCCTTTATCTGTGACGTTGATACCCGGTGATCAAACTGATGTAACAAAACTCTGGAATTCCTTCTTCTTTCTCCAGAGCTGGCCAATTACGAGAGGAATGTGAACAGAGCGATCCACAAGTACAACGCATACAGGTAGGCACGCGCATTCCTGAGCCCTGGGCTGAAGAACCAAACAAACACTTCTGTGGTAAGGAGGGTTAGCGCAGACTCTGGATAAGGACGGGTTAGCGCAGACTCTGGATAAGGACGGGTTAGCGCAGACTCTGGATAAGGACGGGTTAGCGCAGACTCTGGATAAGGACGGGTTAGCGCAGACTCTGGATAAGGACGGGTTAGCGCAGACTCTGGATAAGGACGGGTTAGCGCAGACTCTGGATAAGGACGGGTTAGCGCAGACTCTGGATAAGGACGGGTTAGCGCAGACTCTGGATAAGGATGGGTTAGCGCAGACTCTGGATAAGGACGGGTTAGCGCAGACTCTGGATAAGGATGGGTTAGCTCACACTTTAGGCTTCGTGTTTAAAGACTCCTTTGTCACGTTTCTCCTCCCAGGAAAGCTGCCTCCGTTATCTCCAAGTATCCGGACAAGATAAAGAATGGAAACGAAGCCAAGAAGCTGGTGAGTGTTGAGGGAGGGCTGGGAGGGGATTCCTCTTCTGAATTTGGGTATCAAACCAAAATCCTGGCTGCAAACTAGGGGTAGCTCATAGTGTTCAATTAGAGTTTAGCCTGAGCGTTTAACCACTGCCAGGAAATAAACAAGAAGCCGGATGTGGGTGTTTGTCTCCAGGGTTCAGTTTGTCTCCAGGGTGCAGTTTGCTGTGATGGCTTTATTGATCAGCTGCCAACATTAATAACTCCTGTAATGAGTGGATATTATCAAACATTAATAATCCTATAACGACTGGATGTTTCCCCCCAGGATGGTGTTGGTGCGAAGATAGCAGAGAAGATCGATGAGTTTCTGTCCACTGGGAAGCTCCGGAAAATCGAGAAGGTCAGTGTGGCTGGTGAAGTGCAGTCGTTACACTGCTGTGGATTGTAGCTTCAAGGTTTACTGCTGAGGTCCCAGCAGAGGTGTGATGTGGTAATTCTGTTCCTTGATGCCCAGAGGAATGCACAAGGTGTGAGCGTCTGTGTGGTTTGCTTCTCCCTAGATCCGCAACGATGACACCAGCTCTTCAATCAACTTCCTCACCAGAGTGACAGGCATTGGGTGAGGATCTGGCCGGCCTGGGCGAAGCGCTTCCTTAGGGAGACGAGGTCCAGTCTTTGTGCCTGCAGGTTCAGAGGTCACACAGTCACTGCTGCAGTAGAACCTCTGAGCTATGAAATCCTTGGGAACGGAGTCTGCCCGCGAGTCTGAAATGTGTCTGCAGCTCTGAGAACTCTGTGTCCACACCCTCAATCTCAATAATACAAGGATACAGCAGGGTCATGCAATACTCGCGTGGTTACCGGTCTGAAACCTTTAAAACAGTACTAGAACTGGAGAAAGGCTGCATTGAAGTTAGCATTGAAATCGTAAGTGTAGCACAAACACTCAATCATGCAGTCTCCTGTGGTTTGGGGAGGAACCCTGTGCTTTGTTCAAAACTAAAGTGCTCCTCGTAGAATTGCCTGTACTTGCTTTGAAGTGCCCCACCTTTCTGGATGCCTGTGTTGGCACAGTGGTTTTGCCTCCTTTGTGACCGGCACGCCTCTTGTGGGCGCGCAGGTCTGATTGCACTGCGCGCCTGGCTGAGCCCTTGCATTGCTTGAAAATCGGCTGACCTGCAGAGCGGTCAGTTCGGTGTTCGGAACTCGGGGGTTCTACTATATTTCAGTTTTGAGAACAGCGACACGTCTAACCAGGGACAGGGACAGATGGCACCCCCAGTCCTGACCTGTAGTCCCAGGGAAGTGTTTCAAAGCGATGGCCTGCAGTGTTTGAAACGCCACGTTGCTCCTCTCTGCCCCCAGGCCCGCTGCAGCCCGCAAGTTCGTGGAGGATGGAGTGAAGACCCTGGACGGTAGGGTTACAGCCTCACTGTGTGTGTGTGTGTGTGTGTGTGCCTGTCTGTCTTTGTGTGTGTCTCTGTGTGTCTGTCTCTCTGTGTGTTTGTATCGGTCTGTGGGTGTGTGTGTGTGTGTATATATCTGTGTCTGTCTGTGTGTGTGTCTGCATGCTGTCAGTGCAGCGCTGTGCTTGCGGGTGTGTCTCTGTCTGTCTGTCTGTGTGTGTGTGTCTCTTTCTGTCTGTCTGTGTGTGTGTCTCTGTGTGTTTGTCTGCATGCTGTCAGTGCAGGGCTGTGCTCGTGGGCGTGTCTCTGTTTGTCTGTCTGTATGTGTCTGCATGCTGTCAGTGCAGCGCTGTGCTGGTGGGCATGTCTCTCTGTCTGTCTGTCTGTGTGTGTCTCTTTCTGTATGTGTGTGTGTCTGCATGCTGTCAGTGCAGGGCTGTGCTCGTGGGTGTGAGGGTTTTTTTTCTCATTTTTGAAATTTTAGATCTGAAGAAGATTGAACACAAGCTCAACCATCATCAGCAGATTGGTCTCAAGTACGTTGTTTTGTTTTATTTCTTAAATGTTTGTCTCGCAGATCTAATCCTGCCCTCGGTCCCTGAATTTGAAGCGGATTTTGGAATTGTTTTTCTTAAATGTTCCCTAAAGCCCCAGTCTTGTCCAAAATAACTTCCAATGCATTACTGCCTCTGGCCACCAGGTGGAGCCATATCCCAATATATTCTTATTCAGTCTCTATTCCAGGGAGTTTAAGCTTCTGTACACTGTGAGAGCGTGTGAAGAGAAGAGTGACACTTTTAAAATGTTGAACGTCTGCTCCATTAAATTTTGGTCTTGCAGGGTTATATATTTTAATGTATAAAATACAGTATTTATAAAATCTTCTCAATTTAATGATATTTTCCACAGTGTGTCGTCATTATTTCAGTAACCAGAGATTTGATGATTAGAAAAAACATTTAAACAAGTCCTAAAACACAGCTTGTGAATGTTTAACTTGAAATAAACACAAAGAGGATTCATAGATGTATGTACAGCTCTGGCCAAAAGCATTGCACCCCCCTGTAGAGTGAACTCTGCTTGAAACACGCCATGATGTGAAGTAAAAGATCTAGATTATGTTTATATGCGTATAACTTTTTAAACTTTCAGGTACTTTGAGGATTTTGAGAAGAGGATCCCCAGAGCTGAGATGCTGAAGATGCAGGTGAGTGTCCCCCCCCCCCCCCCCCCCCCCAGAAATTCTCTTTCATTTTTTATCAGTGCATCTACCTCGCCTCGCCCCTCCTCACTGTACTTGTTTCATTTGGCCACTAGGTGGGGATATTTCAACATCTCATTATAAATACACATGAAACATTGGCCGTTTAGATTGTCAATTATAGTTCTATCTTGACTTTACGAAAGCAACATGAGTTCATTGCAGAGAGTGCTGCAGAACCTTTGGCTGGAGCTGTAGAGTGAGTACAGCTTCCCATTGCATGAGCTGAGCCTGTCCTGCAGTGGGGCTCATGCTGCTCTCTGTGTGTTTGCAGGACCTCATTCTGAGTGAGCTGGAGAAGCTGGATCCAGAGTACATCAGCACCGTCTGCGGCAGCTTCAGGAGAGGTCAGCTCTGCACAAACACAGCAGTGCGTTTTATACAGTGCTTCCAGGGCTAGGCTTCCCCAAGCACTTCATAATGAATCATGAGATCACAGAGGCTCTGGCAAACACAGCAGTGCGTTTTATACAGTGCTTCCAGGGCTAGGCTTCCCCAAGCACCTCATAATGAATCATGAGATCACAGAGGCTCTGGCAAACACAGCAGTGCGTTTTATACAGTGCTTCCAGGGCTAGGCTTCCCCAAGCACCTCATAATGAATCACGAGATCACAGAGGCTCTGCACAAACACAGCAGTGCGTTTTATACAGTGCTTCCAGGGCTAGGCTTCCCCAAGCACTTCATAATGAATCACGAGATCAGAGAGGCTCTGGCAAACGGAAACACAGCTTCTACTGAAATAAAATAAATCATTCACAGCGTGTGCGGGGTTCAGCAGGACCTGTCCTCCACTCATAGAGTTAGTAAATACAATATTATGATGAAGTGTGTGTCTGTCTGTGTCTCAGTGTGTCTGTATTGTGTGTGTGTGTGTGTGCGCTGTGAACTGTGTCAATTGAACCCATATTGTGTTGATTGAATGCAGGTGCAGAGTCCAGTGGTGATATTGATATTCTTCTCACCCATCCAGACTTCACCTCAGAGTCGTCTAAACAGGTCTGTGTGTTCCAGCGTACTGCAGTTTATAAACGGGTCTGTGTATTCCAGCGTACTGCAGTTTATAAACGGGTCTGTGTGTTCCAGCGTACTGCAGTTTATAAACAGGTCTGTGTGTTCCAGCGTACTGCAGTTTATAAACGGGTCTGTGTGTTCCAGCGTACTGCAGTTTATAAACGGGTCTGTGTGTTCCAGCGTACTGCAGTTTATAAACAGGTCCTAAATCTGAAGGTACCAGAACAGCACTAAAATATAGATTTTCTTAAACAAGAAAACTGGAGACCTCGGGTTGGCTCACACTAGTCACACGACTGGAGACCTCGGGGTGGCTCACACTGGTCACATGACTGGAGACCTCGGGGTCACTCGCTCGATGGTGGTGAACCAGCCCTAACCTCCCGGGGCTGCTTGTTGTTTTCCAGCCGAAGCTGCTGCATGCGGTCGTGGATCACCTGCAAGGGACCGGCTTCATCACCGACACTCTGTCCAAGGGGGAGACCAAGTTCATGGTGAGTAGCGGAGTCAAATAATAATGAATGATCTCTGCTCTGCAACATTACAATACACAGGCTATAGGAATGAATGAGCCCTGCTCTGCAACATTACAATACACAGGCTATAGGAATGAATGAGCCCTGCTCTGCAACATTTGCTACAATACACAGGCTATAGGAATGAATGAGCCCTGCTCTGCAACATTACAATACACAGGCTATAGGAATGAATGAGCCCTGCTCTGCAACATTACAATACACAGGCTATAGGAATGAATGAGCCCTGCTCTGCAACATTACAATACACAGGCTATAGGAATGAATGAGCCCTGCTCTGCAACATTACAATACACAGGCTATAGGAATGAATGAGCCCTGCTCGGCAACATTACAATACACAGGCCAGGCTATAACTGTATGAACATTAGATATTTAGATAAAATTTAGATATTTGATTTAACGTCATGTAAATCAAAGCAGTGAGATTGCAAACAAAGTCTTAACAGAAGCCATACTAGCAGTACAGTAGTGTTTGGAAATGTCACATTTTGTCAGTTTTTCCGGGAAGTCCATGGAAACCTACAAAGCAGTGTGTAATGCAATATGTTAGCGTTACATTATTGAACAGGTTTCATTCAACTTCGCAAAGCAAAGTTAGTTCATTCTGTAGGGAAGCACAACTTGTGGCCACAGCTGTAGGTGTGTTGTTTGAAGAAGCGAGAGCACAGGGGGGTGTTGCTCACTTGCTTTTGAGAAGGGGCTGGTTTGGTGTGGGTTCTACTGCAGCACATTGACTCGTTTTCTAGAGCCATGTGAGGTGAAAGCAGGGCTGCAGGACTAGTCCGGGCTCTTTAAAAACTTTCATTAAACATTCTTTTTTTATTGTCTTTTTTACCCAATAAAACCCAACACTTGTTTGTTTTAAAGGAAGCGATGAAATAGTGAGCTGTGTGTTTAGAACCCCAGGCTTTGCTTGTGTGATTCAGGTAAAGAGATATCTGGGTGAACCACACGCAAAGGCCCGCAGGTATATTTCCAGGGTTTTGAGTTTCTCTGTAAAGTCAAGTTTTGCCAGAATTAAAAAAACAAAAAAAACAAACCAGGCAGTTTCTTTGGTGTGGCTTTGGGAAGACACTCAGCTTTTGTCTGATTCTGCGGCTTATTATCTATAATCAGAGAGACTGGAGGCCCTTCCTAACTTCTATTTTAAAAGGGAATTCATGTCAATTGAATGTTATCGTGTTTCACGTCTACGCTGGATTCTGCCTACACAAGTCCCAATAATGCAGCTTTATTTTCAGGACCCCCATTTACAGAGATGAGATACTTCAGATTAAACTAATAGACATGAGACCTGAAGGCAAGAGAGGGGCAAGGTGAGGAACAGCTGCTGTGCTGAATCCACACAACGGAGTCCTTCCCTTCCACCACATCCTTCAATATTAACCGCTGCCCAGCAAGCCACACATGGCCCAGAAGCTGTGTACTGTACCCTGGAGAAGCAGGGAGTCCACAAGAAGCAACCGCAGCTCACCCCGCCATTGCATTTCAGTTAAGGGTGAAGACGTTGCTTTAGGAAAATGAAACTCTGACATCTTTGAACAGAACTGCAGGCACGGCTTGCTGTCGGTAAACGCTGGATGCAGATTCATTTTTGTGGTGGGAGGGTGTTAAAGGGTCATGTTTAGAAGCAGCTGGCTCCAGTATTGGTCGGACACATGTTGAAACTGTAATGCTTCATAATTGCAGGGTTATTAAACGCAGCCTGCGTGTTCAGCTCTCGTACTGTCTTTCTCGACCAGCACTGCTGACAGCAGCAGCTTCGTCCACAGTCCTGGCCAGGCTTCGTTTTACAGCGAGGCTCAGTGAGATGGCTAGGTTATGGGTGAAGGTTATTGCAGGTGCTTTAAGTATAGCTTCTTAATGATGATTGATACAGTGTCGTCCTGTGCTAGCAATCGGAATTAGAAAACCAGCCGCAGTAACTTTAGGGATCAGCTTGCAGTCACACCCTTCAGTCACTGCGTTCCCACAGTTCAACTATTGGTTCATTTACTTTATTTCTTGTGTTTGATAGCTTCTGTATTCATTTAATAATGCTGTACCTGTGTCTCCTACCTATTTTATTTTGTTATGTTTTTGGCACAAATACCATAAACGTTTAGTACTGTTCTAGACATATATATTATATATATATATATATATATATATATATATATATATATATAATATAATATATATATATATATATACACACACACACACACACACACACACACACACAGTATTGTAAAGTTTTGCATCACCTAAAATTCTAGGATTGAGACTTTTTTTTTTTAAACGATTAAATAATTTAGATCTTTTAACCATGTAGAAACTATAAAATGATATCACAAAAGCATTTTATAATTATACAGTTCTTCTGTTAAGTATATGGCAAACTACAAAGCTGTGTGTAATTCAATATGTTAACGTAACATTATTCAGCAGGTTTCGTTCGACTTAATGAAGCAAAGTGAGTTAATTCTACAGAGTGATGCAATGCTTCTGGCCACAGCTGTATATATTTCTCTATTAATAGTGCTGTTGGCTGCCAGTCTCCCCACCCCAAGGCTTTCAAACACTTTGAAACATGCACCTCTGTGATCAGCTCCCTCTCTGTGTGTGGTGTGCTCTGCATTGCTGGATAGTTTTAATATTCTATAGCAGTTTATCTTGCGGATGGGTCTTTGACTGTCTCTGCGCTGTGAGAATGCCTGGAGTGTTGTGGCTGCAGTTCTGCACAGACTGGACTCAGTCGTGTGTGAATCGAATGGGAAGGGACAGTGCAGCTGAATCTTCTGTCTTGCAGATGTTCCTGATCCCTCCACACTTGCTAAAAGTGCACAGCAAGCTCATTCCCGCTGTTACAATGGGAGGCAAACTGCTGTCAGAAACACAGGCAGGACAGTCTGTTTTGGAAAGAGACAGCATGCTGCAATCAGAGTTTTCTCCAAACTTGCAGCTGTGGCTATAAGTGTTGCATCCCCCTGATGAATGAACTAATTGTGCTTCGTAAAGTCGAATGAAACCTGCTGAATAATGTTACGGGAACATATTGAATTACACACAGCTTTGTAGTTTTCCATAAACTTAACAGAAAAACTGACAAATTGAAAAATGTGAATTTTCGAAATCTGTCATGAAATACAACTGTGCTGCTATTACGTTCCGTTAGACTTTTTTGCGATATCATTGTGTAGTTTCTTTGATTACACAATGTTAAATAAAATATCTAAATTATGGTTCAGCTGTTTTTTTTTTTTTTTTTTTTAATTGTCTCAACTCTATAATTCTAGGTGATGCTAAAGTTTTGACCAGAGCTCTACAGAGCCG
This sequence comes from Polyodon spathula, assembly GCF_017654505.1. Classification (NCBI taxonomy): domain Eukaryota; kingdom Metazoa; phylum Chordata; class Actinopteri; order Acipenseriformes; family Polyodontidae; genus Polyodon; species Polyodon spathula. The sequence goes on along the minus strand of NC_054562.1, from coordinate 3,925,815 downwards.
TTATCGTCATTGCATCAGACTGTCGAGGATCATCGAGTTCTATCTGGGATCAAAGTGGGGAAACACTTTCAAAGGGAGGGGTTAAGAAAGAAAAGCGACTCCGACAGTCGGGTGTTCGTTTCGTTTGGGAGCTGTCGGGAATCTCCGCAGCGTGTTTGGGATTAGGAGGCGAGCGCTGCGCTCCAGTTTGGGATTGAAGCCGCCCCTCTGTTGTGTGTGGGAGCCTGCAGCAGTTCACCAGCTGGGAAGCAGCCTGCAAACCGAAAACAGTCATTAGCTGTGCTGTGTCAGATTGATTCCAGGATGAAAGGCCCCAGCCCGCCCTGTGCCTTTTGTTCATGTGATATGGTGATTAGCAGCACACCCCCCCCCCCCCCCCCCCCCCCACCCCCCACCCTTTTAAAAGAACACAGGGTATACGGTCCTCTGCATGTCTCAAAGTTCGCTCCTATTTCATATATATATATATAATACAGTATATTCAGCCTGTCTTCTTCTGAAATCACCCCTAATTATGTCATTATAATAGATCACAAGACTAATAGATTCCACCAAACTCGGCCGATTATTCCCCATGCAGTGCGTTCCAGGAAAGTGTTCTGGGACCTGCAGGTCCATTATTCATGCAATCAGCCTGGATCCATGGCTCTCTGTCTCTAATAGGGGAGCAGTAGAGCCTCAGGGAGGGAGTGACCAGCAGTAGTAAGCAGTGAGTATGTATGGTTTGCCAGATTGGTGTTGCAGATGGGTTTTATCTTGACTGCCCGCCTGTGTCCCATCAGGCAGAAGGAACACTGGAGTACCAGTCTGCCGTCTGTAAGTGATCTTTTAAAAGTGTGTTTTTATATGTTCTAATTTAGTTACAGATGCTTGATGGAATTTCTTTTTTTTTCTTTTGTTTTGCTCTTTTTTTAAAATTTTATTATTTAATTCCAAACAAGTTTGACAAACAATCACAGTGAGGTCTCTGATTGCGTGATGTACTGGTCTCGGGGGTGATGCTTTTCAGCTATGGGACAATACTGATCCATGTCTTAGATAGCAGTGCCAGGCTGTTGAGGGTCCTTAGTTTAAGATGAAGAAAGGAAAAAATAATAAGGCATGACTTGAATGTTGTTCAGTTGTTCTTAAAGTAAGACTTATTGACTGAAAATACAGACAGTTGTTTCCTACTCTCCTTGTCTGATCGTACCCAGGGCTGGAGCCGTACGTTTCCAACGCTCTGCCCTGGAAAGCTGCTCTGAGGGGAAACCCTTGAACCTGCAACGAGGTTCAAGAAACCGGACGTGTTTCCGAAGAGAATATTTTGGCTCTGGCTGTGAAGGATGAGCTGTTGCATTGAAAGCTTTGTACAGCAGGGCATCTTTACAGATCTATTAGATTTTTAAAGCAGACTGACTTTCCTGCTTGCCTGCTTGCATATTGGCTGTGTTATTACTTTGTTTACTTCATGCTGGGAAGATTATTTTTTAATTATTGTTTTGTTGCTTTCGGCTCAGTGGGACATTCTTGTAAGCTGAGTGTTTCTGGCCTATTTGATTCCCTTAACACTCTTTAAATACTGCTCTCTTGGGATCATCGTCGCTGGCACTGGGTGGTGAAACATGTTCAAATGTGAATGTGTGTCAGAAACGAACAGACGGTTTCTTACCCCTCCTTTTGAATTCTCCAGATGGAACCCCTGCAGTACACTTACAGCTCTGGCCAAGTCTTTTGCATCACTCTATAGAATGAACTAATTCCACTTCATAAAGTCGACGGAAACCTGCTGAATAATGTTACGCTAACATATTGAATTGCACATTGTTTTCCATATACTTAACTAAAAACTGATAAATCTAATATTTCAATACTGTACTACAGTTATCGCTTCCGGTAGACTTTTGCGATGTCTTTGTGTAGTTTCTTTGATTACATGATGTTAAATAAAATATCAAAGTTATGTTCATATATCAATTTTAAATTATGTCTCAATCCTAAAATTCTAGGTGATGCATAACTTTTGGCCAGAGCTGTACAGTGGAGTCTAATAGGGCACCTTTGGATTCACCTGTTTCTGTTACCAGTTTGACTTGCCGGCTGCTAGAGAGCTCTGGGGGATAAATCACTAGAAATACATACCGCGCACCTGCCAATTATTGGTGTGCCAATTTAGATCACAGCAAACCAGTAATTTCCTCAGCCTTTAATAGGTATTTCTTTTTAATGCCGTGATTTATACTTGCCCTGCTTTGAAAGTCCCTGTTGAGAAAGGCTTGAAAAGACTCCAGCAGGAGCAGCTGATTTGAATCATGATCCTGCAGAGAAAACCAAACACAGAAAACAACCCGATCGTCCAGCAAGCTAATGAAACCAACAGAAAAAACACCAGGCTGCGGACCTGAGAACCTGTCAGATAAGCAGGACAGACAGATCAGAGCTGGACAGCACTAAGAATGGGGGTTATGCATTGGACTGTACCAAGAATGGGGGGGTTACCCATTGAACTGTACTAAGAATTGGGGCTACCTAGTGGACTGTACTTAGAGTAGGGGTTACCTAGTCTTAACAGTGAGCACCACATTCCATGCTGTGAGTTTTTGCTGGTTAACACAGGATTCTTCCATCACAGTGCTTTACTCATGAAGACACAGTGACATCACAATGCTTTACTCATGAAGACACGATGACATCACAGTGCATTACTCATGAAGACACAGTGACATCACAATGCTTTACTCATGAAGACACAGAGACATCACAATGCTTTACTCATGAAGACACAGTGACATTACAATGCTTTACTCCTGAAAACACAGTGATATTACAATGCTTTACTCCTGAAGACACAGTGACATCACAATGCTTTACTCATGAAGACACAGTGACATCACAGTGCATTACTCATGAAGACACAGTGACATCACAATGCTTTACTCATGAAGACACAGAGACATCACAATGCTTTACTCATGAAGACACAGTGACATTACAGTGCTTTACTCCTGAAGACACAGTGCCATCACACAATGTGCCTTGTGTTCACAAGCTGATTCCGTACAACAGCAGTGATATAGCGACCTTCAGGAAATAATATTAACTATGCCTGCTCTCACTGTTAGACTCAACAGACAACACTTTGATTGCTAACTTACTGTCGGGATTTGTGTTGAGCCCATTTTTACCCAGGTTCTCAACATGAAACAAATGGAGGCTTGTTCATTTTGCCTTCTCTTCGTGAATTAATGGTACATTGCTGTAAACTGCTGAGGTTGAACCAAATAATTTCCTGAAACGTCCCAATTACTGAAAGTATTGAAACCTCAAACCACAGGAATTATAATATCGCCAGTTATTACCACCAGAAAATAAAACCCATGAAGCGCACAGAAAAACGGTTCCGGCAGCCTGCTGTCTGTTCCAGCCTGCCTCGCCCCTGCTCTCCAGCCCAGCCTGCCTGCGTCTTCCTGCTCTCCAGCCCTACTGAGGCTAGGACAACGAGTCCAGTGTGTGCCGCCACCCCCCAAACCTTCATCTCTAATGTAGAGTCCTGCATGCTGAGGCTGTGGGCTTGTCTTCTTATCTGCCATTGAAAACAGCGGGCTGGTAGGAATTAACACGGCACATGCAACCGAGCATAAAATCGCTTTTCAGTGTAATAATGATTCCCACTAAAGAGTTCCTAGAAAATCTGACCAAAGCAGTACTACATCTAAAAATCTAAAGTATAGAAATTTTCGATCCAGCTGATCATCTCTCGCTTTCTCCAGGGGGTGTGCAAGCTGTCAGATGATGATGAGGGCTCTGACTACCTCCACCGCAGAATTGATATTAGGTACAGTGCCTTGGCGTATTCATTTTTCTACAGTGTTTAATCCACTATTTTACGTCACAGAGGTATTGAAAATGGTACAAATGATTTTTGTAATTCTAATGTGTTTGTGCTCTTGCAGATTGATCCCCAAGGATCAGTATTACTGCGGCGTTCTTTACTTCACTGGCAGCGACATCTTCAACAAGAACATGCGGACCCACGCCTTAGAGAAGGGCTTCACGCTGAACGAGTACACCATCCGCCCGCTGGGGGTCACGGGTCAGTGCAGGGAGGGGGGTCCCAGGGCGCTTCACTTGCATCTGACATAGAAACAGGAACAGCTGCTCGTGTGTCATGACCTCTTCTAGTCATACATGCCTGTTTCATCAGGATCAATATCTTGAATCCAGTTGAGCATGCCTGCACCCTACATTGCAAACCAGTCTGAAAGCTGCCAGCTCATGGTAGTGATTAGGGTGGCAGGCAGCGCTGGCCCAGCCCAGCCCAGCAGAGCAGAGCAGCTTGCAGCCCGGTATTAATTATCAGTAACTGGCAGGGAGTAGAATTAAGGGGCTCCATGGTGCCAGCTCTATGAACTCACTATAAGGGCAATTAGATCGGTTTTACCTGGGGAAAATGAACTTTCCTGTAATAAAAAAGGGAGATTTTTAAAAGAGCATGTTGGTGGCTCCTGTGCATGTTTTATGGTGTCACAGGAGGCTTTTATCTGGGGCTCTAATGGCTGTCAGGCTGTGGTTATAGCGAATCTAGGAAATGGAAAGAGAAAGAGAAGACAGCTGGCTTTCACAGTCATTACAGCATTCTTCATCCCCGGGATAATGACAGGTAGGAAATCATGGGAAATAATGATTTGAAAAGTTTCCAATGGTATTTTAAAGCTGTCGTTTCGAGGGACCAGTGAAAATAACTCTTCTCTTGCCCAGTACTAGACATAAAGACTGGAGTGGCACTGCTGTGCAAGGGAGTGTTACCAGAAATTATTTCTTTTTTTATTTCTAGATAGCAATTCTCATTTTGCCAAACCTACAGCACCCTGTAGAATGAACTGATTCTGCTTCATAAAGTCAAATGAAACCTGCTGAATAATGTGACTAATTAACAGACTGAATTACACAGCGCTGTGTAGTTTTCCACATACTTAACGATGTTCAGAGCGGTCAGGCAGCGCAGGGTTAATCTGCTCTCCTTTGTGATTGGCAGGCGTGGCTGGCGAGCCTCTCCCAGTGGACAGTGAGCAGGACATCTTTGAGTACATCGAGTGGAGATACCGTGAGCCTAAGGACCGCAGCGAGTGACGTCCAGCAGCGTCCAGCCCCCACTGACCAAGAAACAAAGTGGGGTGTGGGAGGATTGCATTGCTGAGTGGGTGGGGGTTTAGGCTTAGCATCAAGAGTGTTGATTTCTGCACAACTCAAATTTCTCTTGAACAATAATCCATCTTACACGTTAGGAAGTCCTTTATATTTTATCATTTTTAAATGTTATTTTAATAAGCAGTCTGTGGGGCTGCCTTCTGGTTACGAGTCTGAGAGCAGCGTGGGAGTGCCAGGTACTGTGCAGTATATACAAACAGGCCCCCTGCTGGCTGATTACTGGAATTACACTGCTGTTGTAGAAGCGTTATATTGCGTTTTCATTATCACCCGGCTGAGATCAAATGATGTTAAAATGAATTACAAGGGCAGACTCCCAGCCTAACCATTGAATTAGAATTGCTGAGCTTATTTATTTAACAAGTTACCATGAAGAAAGGCAGTCAGGATTTAGGAACCCTTCCTGTGCTCAGAGCTGAGCTTTCCTCTCAGTCCTGTCTTTCTCTCCACTCTGAGTAAGATACACTCAGAGCTGCCCTCTTTCCTCTCAGTCCTGTCTTTCTTTCCACTCTGAGTAAGATACACTCAGAGCTGCCCTCTTTCCTCTCAGTCCTGTCTTTCTTTCCACTCTGAGTAAGATACACTCAGAGCTGCCCTCTTTCCTCTCAGTCCTGTCTCTCCTGCTCCATTCTGAGTAAGATACAGGCAGGAACACTGTGTTAGTGAAGGGGAACCCCAATAAAAGGCTATCAGCACACAGCGTTTGTGTCATTGTTTTATTGAAAAATAAGGATTTAAATACAAATGTACATATTAAAAACAATCTTGAACTGAAAAGGGAAGGGCCCGGGTACGAAGAACTGGGCAATTTGCAAACTTCACGCTAAAATGACGCGGACTGCAGTTACATCCTCAGAAGCTATTCAAGCCTGTTTGTGACCCTTTTGCTTGAGTCAGCAATGTTTTTGCTCCCTTATTGCTGTTTTTTGTGTAGTTCAATATGAAAAAGGCACATTTTAAAATGTGTAAAGTGGTTAACAGTGTTACAATGATGGCTTCTGTATTTTATGTAGTGTTACTTGATATTATGAAGCCAGGAACAGTAAGGTTTTAATAACAGAATACGAGGCTCCCTTCTGCTCTATGTACCATTCCAGCCTGTTTCTCCATCACAGCGCTATTCAACTGGGTGGCCAGGAGCCATTTCAACTTGGGGTCAGCTGAGAAACCAAGGAAACAGGGCTGCAGTGAACGGGGCCTGGCTGGAATGAATGGCGCATGCAAGGACTGCAATGATTCTCTCTTGTTTGAAACCCCCTGTAAACAAGACAGCTTTTACACAATAGACGAGAGACTGGTGAAACCACGTTCCCTGCCTGTGGTGCTGAACAGACCGGGCCCCTCCTGCGGTAAGAGGAGTATCACGTGCTGCTGCTGGGAATGTTTGAATCAGATACGCAGGGCAGCACCGAGTGGGGGAAACATACATGAGTTCAGAGCGGAGTCCAAGACTCACAAAAAATAAAGTGTGTCAACGGCAGCCGCGGTGCAGCATACTGTCTTCTAGACAGAAAAATGAATAGCTGAGCAGCACCAGCCTTTGGAAATGCAGCTTGTAGGTCAGCCATTTAAAAGCCATTTGGTACAATCGCCTATCTACTATTGAAAAATATACAAGGTACTGAAATAAAACACATCACAGTGAAATCTCTAGTGCGACTCACAACTTGCATGGATTTAACAAAAAAATAAACACTATTTTGATTGGAGTGGGAGAAAAAAGTGACAATTGTGAATCAAAATAATAAAACATAAAAAAAATAAGATTCCACTTTCAAATAAGTGTTCCTGATTTTAAAAACAGAAACGGTTAAGGTCAGGAATCCAGTCCCTCCAGTTCATGCAGGTGGTTTGTCCTTGCTATGAACCCCGCTGCTCAATGCCGTCTCTTCCGGTTGGGCGTCTTGGCGCCGCTGTTGCCCTGTCCTGCGGGTCCCTGTAGGGGGCGCTGGCAGACACGCAGGCGGGACTTGCGGCTCTCCTCGCCCTTGTTTTGGGGGCGACAGGCGAGCCCAACTGTGCAGTCGCAGCGTTGGAAGAGCTCGCGACCCTGGGGGGCCTCCTTACGCCCCCGTTTTGAGCACACCTCCCCCTCCTTCGGCATGGGCTTGCAGATCTTCTCCCAGAAGTGACGAGCGCAGCACAAGCCAACTGCACAGTCCGCGGTGCGCAGGCAAGACGCTCCCTCCAGCCCTGCAACACAGATGGGAGGATTAAACACAGCGAGGTTAAACATGGTCCTGAGGGGGCTCCTGGCGTGCAGCATAGGCCCTATAGCCTCGATGTCGCCGGGTCGAGTCCAGGCTATTCCACTGACGCACATGGATGGCACACAATGGGGGGTGGGGGGTGGGGGGGGCTTAGGTTGGCCAGGGTGTCCTCAGTTCACTGCACACCAGTGACCCCTGTAGACTGGCCGGGCACCTGCAGGCCTGCCTGTAAGTTACCCAGAGCTGCGTGGTCTTCCGCTGCTGTAGCTCTGGAAGTGGCTGGCTACATGAGGGCCTGCAGAGTGAAAAGAAGCAGGCGGCTGACGGAGGACGCGTGTGCCCGTCTTCGTCCCTCCCGAGTCAACGCGGGGGTGGCAGCGGTGAGCAGGGTTGAAAGACAATAATTGGTTTACCAAATTGGGGAGAATATAAGAAAAATAATTGGCGATTCCAAATTTATAAACAAACAAAAAAATACAACTGTCCTGAAACACAGAGAGGGGAGGATTAAACACAGTGAAGTTAAACAGTGTCCTGAAACAGAGAGGACAGGGTTCAACAGAGACAGGTCAGTCGTCCACAGTGAGGTTAAACACTGTCCTGAAACAGAGAGAACAGGGTTCACAGCAAGGTTAAACACTGTCCTGAAACAGAGAGGACAGGGTTCAACGGAGACAGGTCAGGCGTCCACAGTGAGGTTAAACACTGTCCTGGCTGGGGCTGGGCTGCCTGTGTGTAACAGCAGAATGAGACCACTGTCAATGTTTGAAACTTGCATCTCATTAAACCGTTTTCCATTGGAATGTATAGGCTACAGGAGTTTCTTAAATGTGCTTCTTTCAGTACAGGAGTGCAATCCAGTTTTCACAGCTAAGCTACTGGTTGAACTCGAGTCCAGTCCCTTCTAGGCTGCAGTCCTGTACTGTTACCAGTGAGCTTCAGCTGCTTACATTGGTCCCTTTAATGAAGGCAGTTACAGGAAGGAAACCCCATTTAATACGTACTCTTGTTAAAATGACACCGCATGTTTTGTGCTGGTGTTTAATTTACAAGGAGACGGCGACAGGCATATAGTTGAAAGGGGTCTCTGTGCAGCACTGTTACTGTTCCCTGGGGCTGCATGTTTTGAGGTGGTTGGTTCCTCCCCAAACGTGTTATTTCAAGCGAGAAAATTATAGGTCTGGGGAAAGATTGGCTCAGAAAAGAGTTGCTTTATAAATCATTATGGTCTGCCTCAGGGACCACAGACATTTCTGCGGTTTTATCTGAGAGCAGCCACAAGAATCTGAGCCTTCAGTCTTTTAGCGGTTCATGCTGGATGCTGCCATAGGCTTGTCCGGGGGGTCGTGAGGTGAGAACACAGAAGAATGCTGTGGAACAGCGGCACAGAGAATAAACACTGCCTTCAGAAAACATGTGAATTACTGATGCGAATCAAGAGAATACCTGCAGCGGGAAATATCAGCATTTAGTGCCTTCTCGATGACAACCATGCTGATAACCAAACCCTTCACTTTAAACGTGCTTTAAATCAAGTGCAAACAATAGAAAATTAGTCATAACGCCTGATCGATGCGGCTCTGGCGTTGGTTCAAATGGGTTAGAAATTAAACACTCAGTTTGAAAAGTGCATCGCTAGCTCTCAGTCCACCTATAAATCACGCAGCCCGCCTCGGCACCGATCTGTCCGCTGTGGAGCGGGGTGGAGGTTTCATTGCCGGATCAAAGGAGTCTCTGAAAGGGTATGAAGCGGGTTTGCAGGCTCTGGTCAGATGGTTCATCCCGGAGCGATGCATGCTGGTCAGCGTGGTACAGTGCGCTCTACACGTGCAATGTTGATACAGGTATCAGATTTTCACCTGGTAGCAGATTTTGACTAAGGTAGCAAAATTTGATGTTACACCGGAGATCAATGTCCTCAGGCTACTTGTGTCCTCCATTTGATGTGCTTTTAAGAACTGTCCTATAAATTTGAATCAGCACATTGAGGTATCTGCGCTGCTGCAATAAGTGCATGTCACATAAGACCTGTTTCTCAAAGGGCAAAAGTGCATCAATGGACCGCCTCGTCGAGAGGGACACTTCTGCGCCCTCTGCTGGCTGCGGTCTGGATTGGAGGAGATTATCACACTCTAAACAGCGGTACAGAATCCAGGGCAACAACGGCGGAGCTGTACTTACCCGTGTATCCCATTTACTAAAACAATTGAAAAAAGATTTCATTTTGTGTTGAATTTCTAAAACACTAAGCGTACAACCAAGTTCATACTTGCTCTATAAGAATCACAGGATAAAGAAAAACATGCCACGAGTAATTAACTGAAAGGTATGTGAACAGCTCCTGCACACAGTATCAAATCAAAAACTGTTTTGACATTCCTCAGTTCAGCACTGACCAAAATAAGGACCTTATGCTGCAAAAAAAAAAAAAAAAAAAAATATAAACAAAAAAACCCCTCTAACAACCCGAGCTCCAGAACCACAAACTGCAGCCTGTAATACCAGCCAATTACGACTCCCTCTCCCTGCTAACAATATACCTTCCTGGCTGCTCAGCACATTTCTCGCATGTCGGCTCGGTTTGGTGGCTGGCGGTTTGTGTCCACAGGCGAGGATTGGTTTGTCCTGGATTCACATAATCGCCACACATGGGAAAGGGGGGGGGGGGGGGGGTATGGGTTGCATGAGGACAGCATGTACCCCCTGGGGCCGCAACCCAATCAAGCAAAGTATTCAAGGCTGTTTGTAAGGATCTTGGCGGGTCTGCCCTTACCTTTGCCATTGGCCTGCTTTTTGGGTTTGCTTTCCAGGGTGTGGTGTCCGCTCCTCCGGCGCGTCGCGGGCGAGACCGGCCCGGTTGTCACACCACCCTCTTCAGGCTGAGCGCACACGTCTATGACAAACGACAGAAAACAAAACATTAATGCTCACAATGCTGAGCTACAGCTGTGGCCAAAGGTTTTGCATCCCCTTTAGAATGAACTCATTGTGCTTCATAAAGTCGAATGAAACCCGCAGAATAATGTCACGTTAACATATTGAATTGCATTCCGCTTTATAGTTTTCCATATATTTAACCTAAAATTGACCAATTAAGACTGTGCCATTTATAAATCTAAAATTAAATACTGTACCACTATTAAGGGTTCCGGTAGACTTTTGCAATATCAGTTTGTAGTTTCATTTGATTACATGGTGTTAAATAAAAGATCAAAATGATGTTCATATATATTTATTTTTAATCATATCTCAATCCTAAAATACTTGGCGATGCTAAACGTCAGAGCCGTAGATTCTTCATTCGCTTTTTGGTGCTCTAATGGTTACATTAATTTGGTGACAGTGAGAAATGCAATGGGAACATGAAATGCTTTCTGCAAGCACGCATCTGTCCGTCTGTCTGTCTGTCCGGACCTATGAAGGTTGTCTTTCTCTCTGCAGTCCTTGTGCTGCTATAGGAAGAGTCGTGCGTTTTTATTGCATCTGTATTTTCCTTTTACTTCTTGGCAGACCCGGTTTCACACCTCTGGAATCGAAGACAGGTGCCAGCCTTGCAAAGCCCTCCCCACTCTACTCGGCACCAACAACCCAGCAAGCATGAAACAGGACCCACGCTAGGAAACCGTGACACGTGGGAGCAGCGCATTACAGACGGACAAGTCTGTGGCTGTCTGTGATCAAGAGACGGATTTCAGGGAGAACTGCGGCTTTCAATTGCTCGATGGGTCACATTTTGCAACGCCAGAATCCACTCAATTCCTGCCAGCCAGCATCAGCCAAACTTTATAACCGCAGACATAGTAGTCTATCACGTCCTTACATTTTATATACCTATATAAAATGTAAAGATAGACTACTATGCGGTTATAAAGTTTGGCTGATGCTGGCTGGCAGTTATTGAGTGGATTCTGGATATATCATATTTGTGCTTACAGTAACTAAAGTATCTGACACAAGTTACATGTTGATACAGTATATAAAACGCTATGCAAGATATGGCTTGTTTGAAATGTTAACATATTAATAACAAACGCAGATACAAAGCTGTGAGAAAGTGTACAGAGTGCAGGATAATATAATCGATTACACCCTGCAGGAAGCCCCACTCCGGCCACACAATACTGCATATGGCAGATTCGGGCTTGTGAGTAATAATATAGATGAGCGGCTAAGCATCGTCTCCTATACAGCACAGCAATGGGCATTATCCCCGCCACCCACCGTTGATGCAGAGCGTCCCCGGGCAGCACGTAGCATTGCGCTGGCAGCGCCGGCGGAGCGGCTGGCAGGCGGCACAGACAGACTCTCCGCCGCGTGTGTTCTGGCAGAACTTCATGGATTCGCAGTCGCTGTCCGTCAGGCAGCGGTCCAGCTGCGGTAGAATAAGACATGCTTTAGAATCAGAACCATAAGCCCTTAAAAACAGAACATGAAAAACAATTAACCGGTACTGCAAGTTTTAAACGACAGTGCGGCTGGTACGGAAAATAAAACCATTACACCTGAAAGATAGATCACGCTTAGACTCCCATCAGGGAAGCACGGGGCGTGACGTTCAAATCAGGCTGGCTATCCAGCCCGCCCCAGCTCACCCAAGCAAGAGCGCTGCCTGGTCTGTCTGCATCACCTCTTCACTGCTAGCGGCAGCGAGACCGGTTTGTGTTTGGAAGAGATTCCAAAGAGACGGAGTCTCGCAAACTTGCCAGAAGCGCCACCCGGTGTTTTGTTTTGTTTTTTTCCGCGGTGATGAACTACAGGGGTTGGGATATTTGCTGCCCCCCATTCACTCCACTCAGAACCCTCGCTTTCTAAATATATTGATAATCAGAACATAAAAAGCAACCGCTCTGCAAAAACAGGAAAAAAAAAAGGTTTGAATTTTAATAAGCAAAGAGTCTCAGGTGCAGCTCCACCCTGCTATCAGGTTACTGCGAGGCAGAGTGTCTGAGTGGGAGTTTTGTGCTTTTCTGGTGTCAGCGTTAAATGTGATACCCGTCCTGACAGTTACAATGGCAGGAACGCAAATGAAGAATAGAAGATTGTCTTCTGGGACGCCACTAGGTGTATTAATAGATTGAGTGTGTGTCTAATGTACTTTGTGTTACCTTTCATTTTAGAATGATATGTAAGCCTCAGAGCCCCGTTCTGTTGCGTACCGCCCGTCACACTGCGCCTGAACTCCACTGAACACTTCACTAGCCCCCGCCTTGCTCAGCAGCTCGACCCGGGGTATTTGCTGCGCGGGTAGTGTGTGTTTAATATCTGTTCATTCGGAGAAGTGCTGACCCGGCTTCACGAGTCCCACTGCGTTTGAACCGATGTAGATTACATCCCTTCGGCTGCCAAATACTGCCCCCGTGTTGAGATAATTTACAAAGAGTGATTATTCCGGCTTTTTAAACTTGCGACAAGTGCGTGCATTTTATTTAATTGTATTTATCATACTCGAAGAGACAAATTTTTTTTTTTTTTTTTTTTTTTTTTTAAAGTTTTTAAGCGATTTGAATCGGGTAGCTTGCGATAAACACCATATAATAGGAACTAAATATATATAGAAATGGTTACGATTAGCAATACCGTTTAATCATCTTTTTGCGAGCATTAGATAGATAGATAGATAGATAGATAGATACAGTATGCTATCAGATACGTGATTATTTTCACTCGACTCAAGAGCAGAGCGGCCAGAAACCCCCAGTGTTGATGGTCCCCCGTCCGCGGTCGTTATGCGTAAAAGTTATAGCATTACGTGAGCTCGGACTTAGCAAGGCACGTTTGTGAACCGCTTTATAAAACACAAACACAGCAGCCAATTATTTTAACCTTTGAGCAACTACTCAGGGACAGGTGTACTTTATTTCAAAGAATACTATTCATAATTACTATGGCAATTTTAAAGGACGTTTGAAAATGAAAATGTGTTAAAATACAGGTATACCGCAAGCTGGACAGTAGAGATCATCAAGAATGCGACTCTTAACGCCTCATCTCCTGTGAAATAAAAACTAAAACTCACGACTTTAAACCTCTACCGATAGCAAACGTCGCCACAGATCTGATCTGTTAGAAATCTCAGCGGCAGATCCACGGCTGCCGTGGATCTCGGCAGGTAACCCGGGTGATTCCAGACCTGGCCCCCAGCGTTGTATCCCGGGTCTTACCGTGTCGCTCCTCACCCCCACCTCCGCAGACCCCCGGATGGTGTTGTAATCCAAGACGAGAGCGTGGACACGGCAGCACAGGACGGACAGCAACACCACCTCTCCCAACCCCATCCTTAAAAACACAAAAACTGAACAAAGACAGAAGTGCAAGCTGCTCTATATAAACAAACAGAACCCGCTGATACGATTAAACGATTTTAGATAAATGATAATACTTTATCTTCTGAAATATATTTATTCCCCCCGTCTCTGATACTTCTTTTTTTTTTCCTACAAAGTGAAGAGCGGTCGTCCAGCTGGGAAGACAGCCTAGTTTGTTCGAGGCTGTTCTCCATGACCCGTATTTATATACCAAACTTACGACTCGAGTCCCTCCTTCTTGTGACGCCGAGACCCCCCCTCCCCCCCCCCCACTTCACACAGAGTGTGATTATTTACCATGTATACTTTCCTCCTGAACCATTGAGAAAGTACCACAGCCTGGGCCGGTGAATCTCCTCGGGCTGATCAACCCATCATCGTCTTTTAAGAGGGATGCAGGCAGAGTTTACAATCTGGTGAAAATCTCTCGAGGATGTGCGAGGCTGGGAGCCGACTGTCCTAATCGCCCGCTTCCCCCCGAACCGCAGCCCGCGGTACCGATGCGCACCAGCACTCCTTCAACCCGGCTGGAATCCGTCCTGCAGCGCGGCCTTCACAGGCACGGGTTTGCTATTTCTTCACCGAACCTCCCAAAGCAGATTAATAACAGCGCAATACAATCGGGACCCCCGGGGGCGCACAGCACAGGCAGGGATGCTGTAGAGATGTATTCAATACTAAAATAGATCCATGTAAACATCCTGCAGGGAAGCCCCACCCTACACTCGGCTCTTTCTACTTTCCACTCTTTACCTCCTGTACCTGCTTCAGGTATGTGCAAACCTTCTAACGACCACAAGCTTTTATCTAACGACAGAGCACCAATTAATGACTTAAACTGTAAACCCCATTTAAGTCATAGAAATAATAAACAATACATTGTAAGGAACACTCTCTTTATTTTGACATGTAGACACTAATTAGAAAGACCTAAATGAATACAACACTGATGGCACCTGTACAGATACAATTGTGTCTTTAAAACCTTTGTAACGTCACTCTTTGTTTTGATCGATTAGTCACATAATCAGTCACATAATCGATCAAAACAAAGAGTGACGTCACAAAGGTTTTAAAGACACAATTGTATCTGTACAGGTACTGATCAAGCGACTGGAGAGAAGGGGAGTGCAGGGCAGATATATTACTGATCAACGAATCCACAGAAAACTGTCGATTTGTCAAAACCAGTCAGAACAATTCGACAGAAAGCGGAATTCATATCAACCATTAGTTCATTTTAGTATTTGCACATTTCAAACGCAACACTTGGAGAAAATGTTTCGGTTTGTTTGCAAAAAGTAATACAATTATACATTAATATAATGTAACAGTTAATCTAATTAAATTAACACTCAATTGGATCTCATTATCGAACAAGTATCAATTAGGAAGAAATGTTTTAAGTCACACAATAAACTCAAAGTGTTGAATTAGTAAGAACATAAATCCACTGTTCCTCCTGGCTAGTGAAATATTCAAGGCTTATCTTTGTTTATCCCTTTTAAACACAGGCAGTTACAACAAATTGCAAAGGAAAATTCCTTTTGACTTCATCCTAGCGCAAACGCAGCCAGGAAAGGAGTCATCATCACACCTGTTAATGAGGCAGACGAATCCCCACGTTAACGTGGCAGGGGGGATGCATTCAGTCAGACCCGACTCGGGCTTGCTGATCTGAGCTCTGAGAGAATCAGTATTGCTGAACGGATTTATATCTTCCTCTTGTAATCTGTAAACAAGCCTCCTATACCTCGCTTATATAAAGGTGCAGAATGCGATCACACTATGTAACACAATTTTTGTTACTGGGTAGTAAGTGTTATTTCCTAATTGCTTATGCCTCAAAAGTATAGAAAATGGCTATTATTACCCCCAAACTTTGCTTTTGTGACCAGGACAGTGATATTTTGAAATTTACCTATTTTCCAGAACAATCCAGATAGATTCAGTGCTGAGAAAACTTGGAGTAACTTCTAGAACTTTCCAGTAATATAAATAGTAGTATAAATACAGGGGCCTTAAGCCCACCAGTTCAGTTTAGTTCCAGCTGCCTAAGTGGATACATATCTGCATTTTTCTGAGATGGCATCAAGAGGCTGCAATGGTGTCATTCCTGATGGGTCTCCAAGGCGGTTTTACCAAGTTTCCCTGCTATCTTTGCCTTTGGGACAGCAGGGACACCAAGGCGCACTACCACAGGCAGGACTGGCCACAGTGGACCGAGTTCTCTGTGGGGAGGAACAACGTCAAGTGGGAGCCACTGGTGGACCCCCGGAAGGTGCTGATGCCACCACTGCACATCAAATCGGGCCTTATGAAACAATTTGTCAGAGCTCTAGATAAGGAGTCGGCAGCCTTCAAGTACCTTCAAGACTTCTTCCCTAAGCTGTCTGAGGCAAAGGTCAAAGCCGGTGTCGTTGTCGGACCACAGATAAAGATGATCCTGGTGTGCAATGAATTCCCCAAGAAGCTCACTAATAAGGAGAAAGCGGCTTGGAACAGCTTTGTCGCAGTGGTTCGGGGCTTCCTGGGCAATCACAAGACAGAAAATTATGTGGTGCTGGTTGAGACTCTGGTGAAGAACTACAGCACAATGGGCTGTAGGATGTCCCTCAAAGTCCATATCCTTGATGCTCATCATTCAAGGAGCGTACTCTGAGGAGCAAGGCTTGGATTCATATGTTGTTTTTTTCTGACTTTATGTGAACGAAAAGACAGTTTTCTCATTGGAAATAGGTAAATTTCAAAATATCACTGTCCTGGTCACAAAAGCAAAGTTTGGGGGTAATAATAGCCATTTTCTATACTTTTGAGGCATAAGCAATTAGGAAATAACACTTACTACCCAGGAACAAAAACAAACAAAAAAAAATTGTTATACGGTGTCATCAATATAAGAGTCTCTGGCAGCTGTCCAGGGAGTCGTGGCGCACATTCGACCGCGTTTAAAGACAGAACCAATTATCCGTCTTTGTTGTTAAACATGAAACATTACAGAAAGCGGTTCCTCTTTTAAATTACAGATACAAGCGTTACATCCGATTGCTCTGAGCTGTCTTTTAATAAATTCGAATGATTTACAACTTCAATCATAGACCGCTGGATTAAACGAAGCCTCCGCTTCACCCACTCAATGGGAAATGTCATTTAAACAGGGGTTTAATTGTGTTTATACAACACCTGTCATGAGAAGACATGGCTCGACTTCATTAGCAGGGCTCTGGCGAGAGATCAGAGGAGAGCAGCAAATAGATGAAAAGCGACATCTTCAAACACAAGCACGGGAACGTTTTCACTGAACAAGACGCGCGCTCCCTTTGTGCACAACTTCCATGCTTTTTCTAGTAATAAATCTAGCGTATTATTCTCAATTTCGATCTCCAATTTTCTTCACCTGTAAAAACAAAACTTACAATGTCTGTAAATAGGGCTGAGCCGGCGGCCAGCTTCATCCTGGGAACTGGAATTTGAAAGGTTTCTTTGGTTACCAAACAGATCTTAAAAACCAGACAAGTTTGTACCGCAAATCGATTCATTTAGGAGGGCTGGTAGTTCGCGTTTTGGGTTGATGTGTGCTGGATTATTGCGTGGGTGTTTGAAGTCACATAGGTAGCGCTTTACTTGAAAAATAAAAAGAATGCCCTGGTAAAGCAGAGCTGCCCAAACGGGACTCGCCACCATTCTTCAGAATTACCTGCGGCACAGGTGAAGGGGGCGTGGCCGCGGCTGAGAGCGAGATTTACAAACAGCGTTAAATTCACATTCGGGTTTGGAAAGTGCAATATACACACCCTGGTAATTCTCCAAGCATTGGCTACATGAAGCCTAGTCTAACCATGCGTGTGCCCAGATGAATTCTGAAGAGGGATCCCTCGTGTGGCCAGACTGCGGTAGTGCAGGTAGTGGAGTTCACCTGCAAAGAAGTGACACACTAAGGGGTAGATGTACTAAGACGGGCCAGTCGCAGTGCAAACATAATACAGTTTGCATTTTCGTTAGGCCAGTTCGCAAAGTGCACATTTTGTCGTATGTAGCAAGAAAAAAAAAAAAATATGTTAATGAAGAGAGCCGCAATATACTAATTTAAATATTACTTGCGTCGTCTTAGCGAGAATTGTGCGCCATTTTTTTCAAATAAAATAGCGGTAGTTGTTGTGGTTTTCTGCAGCAGAGGCTGCTCGAAGGATAACGTCTATACATGCAAAGGGGGCAAGAATCAAAATAACATTATTTTTGTTAAATGTAAACGTCATCTACACAATGCATTTCTGTTCCGTCTTCATTTTACCATACAACACTAATGTGTATTGGTAGGCTACACATTACATTATGTAAAAATATAAATCTGTACAGTAGGCCTATACAGTGTACAGCAGTAAAATCACATAAATACCGAGCGCACTTTTGTTGTGCTTCAGCCTAGTGATAACACAATAAATCATGCCGGTGCATTGTACACATTGGTAAACGATTATTTTAAATTAAACTAAACGATTTTTTAAATTTAAAATTATTATTATTATTATTAACTTAGTAGCCTAGACAATTAACACCCAATAGATTATGGTCCACACGTGTGCTGTCTGCTGCTCCCAACACGCTGGGAAAAGCAGAAATGACACAGAAATGTGTTTAAGGCTTGCAAGTACACCCTGACCAGTGAAAATTAAGTACTTGGGTGTTCGTCTAAAATGCATTAGACCCGGCAACACACGAGAAAAAGCGGGCTGGGAGCTGCCAGCAACAATCGTGACTGTTTAAAACGTGCTTTCAAAAGTTCTGAACAAATGGATGCAGTTGTAAGCGTCGCAATTGCCCGCAGCTTTAGTCCATCTCATTGCAATATGTTTGATCCCTCATTTCTCCACCCTGATTTTGCAAATTTCCGCAGGAACACGCAGAATTCATTTAAGACTAAAGCACAAATAAGACCTGCGGTTGCAAAGCATTCGTTAAAATGATGCTGACAGTGATGCGTTTGTTTAGTGCATTTCACGCTACACTGCGACTGGTTTGCATCGATTGCGACAGACGCAACACTTTTGTACATCTACTCCTAAATGTTTCGTTGATCGGACCAACTGGATTGAGTTTACTATAAAACATTGACACAGTACAGGCACAAAACAAGATGCTGAAGAAAACCTTTCCAGTTCTGCATTGTTTTACTTTTGAAATTCACAGGAAACAAAAGTGAAAGGAAGCGATACAACAGATTTTCAACAAAACAGCAATTGACCGTGATATAGCACACCAGACCCTAGACTGAAACTACAACCGAGACGCTGCCGTGGGGCTCTGCGAGAAACCCAATAGTATAGCACTTCTAATTATGTAGAATCGCTTCTTTTATTACACATTATTATTTGTGATTGATTAAAACCTTCACACACCCGATACCTCGACAGTGGCAGCCTATTGCATTAGCAGCGCCCCTGATCCCAGCCCCACTGAGTCACAGCCCAGAGAAACCCTTTCCTAAAATCCCATAGCGGGATTCCTACATACAGACATACTGTATTCCTGTCGTTTCATAAATATTATAAAATACATCAATCAATTAATACAAGCTGGCATGTCTTGTCAATCCAGACTTCACTGGGGCGGACAGGTGAGCCTCGCTCGCTGAGGTTAGTCAAGGCTATGCCATTCACAACAGCATTTCCTACCGTTAAAGCAGTGTACTATATTAACAGTGGACCAATTGCAGCGATTTTCAGCAGCGAGTTCTGCCACACAGCGAGACCACGCCGATTCAGCACATTTCACAGTTGGCCTGTTAATGGAACAACATTGCCCCCTTGTGGTCAGAGTTGTGCAATGCAAGTTTTATTTTCTAGGTTTCCTCAGAATTGCTGTCACCCACAATCTGTAACAGGGCTTCTCAACCCCGGTCCCAGGCCCCCCCTGTGTCTGCTGGTTTTCCAAGCTCTCAGTAACTTAACCAGACTCTTAATTTAACTGATCATTTGCTTAAACCTTTTTACTTGTTTTCAGCTCTTAAACAGTTGCAGATTTCAAGTTAGCTATAATATTTTATAAGTAACTTGAACTGCAATTGTTTAAGAGCGGAAAACAAGTGAAAACGTTTAATTAAGCAAATGACCAGTTCAATTAAGAGTCTGGTTAAGTAACTCAGAGCTCAGCTGGAATGAAAACGCAGGGATCCAGGACCGGGGTTTGAGAAGCTGTGCTTTAGATCATTAAAAAACAAAACACTACAATCAAAAAGCATTGCCTCCCATTTAAACAAACAAACAAACATATAGATCAGCATTTATGAGACGATGTGGTTTGTGAATATCTACCGGTGCCACTGTATAGGAACATGTGCGTGCGTGTGTGTGTGTGTGGGCGTGTGTGCGGGCCTCTCTGTGTGTGCGGGCCTCTGAGTGTAGAGGCCCCTGTGCGTGTGCGTGTGTGTAGGGGCCTGTGTGTATGTGTATTTACTAATCTATACGGTATTAACTGGTAAACAGATGTATAATTGAAAATTGTCAGGGGGCTATGTCTCATGCAAACAGTTAATCTCCTTGTTCATAGTAACAATAACTTAAGGGGCTCCAGGACAATTTGGAAGAGCATCCTACTTCCTATGCCTGATCCAGGGCTCTGACACCCACAGTGTAACTCAGTCCTAATACAGGTGCTGTGGCAGCGCAGTGGGTTATGAACAGGGTGCCGCTAGCAGCAGTGCAGTGAAAGACCAAGACAGTCAGGAGTTGTCACAGTGGGCTTCACCTCAGACCCGGGGCAGCTGCAGCTCAAAGGCACGCCCATACTCACTGCAGACCGTCCCCCCGTCGGAGAACTTAGAGACTAAACTGGTCCACAAAAATGATTTTGAACTTGAACTCAAGAAAGCGACCGCTAACAGAGTCCCAATAGTACAGGCTACACAATTTCCAAACAGTGACAGGGGGGTCATGCAAGCACATTAGTGAACATACAAAAACACATTAGGAAAAAAAAGAAAAACTGATTAGTTCAGATTTGATCTGCAAAAAACAAAACAAAACAAACCCTGGCTGGTTGGAAACAGGATTGCAAATTTCTCAACATACCAGGGTGAGCTACCCTCAGAGAAGCCTCCACAACTTCCCTGACCAGTCAGAGTGTCCCAGAGCTTTTTAAATTCCAAAGAGGCTTCAAGTTAAATAAGAGGCAGCTCACTGTTTTCCCAGCAGGGGGCGCTGTGGATCACAGTTCTAGGTGTGTTCAGGTTTTCACTTGGTCGGGCTCTCTTTCCTATTTTGCTCATGTTGCTGGTTTTTAGTGCAGTCCAGGCTATGCAGCTTCACTTTTCCTGAATCCACCAGGCAGGGAAGGGGCTGCTGCAGCTGCCCCTCCTGTCCCCAGTCCTGCCCCGCCCCACCCAGTGTCTGATCCCAGGCTGGGTTAAAGAGCAGTCTTTGAGTACAGCCTGCTGATCTCACCCTGGAAACGCTTCCGGATGTCGGCACGTCTGGCTTTCATGGTCGGGGTGAGAAGCCCATTGAAGATGCTGAACATTTCTGGATGAATGTAAAGATCTTTCACCTGGAGGGGAGGGGAACAACGACATTTCAAATCAGCCTCAACTTACTGCAGATTACAAGCTGAGCTACACAATGCAACTCTCAGATGAAAAGTGCTAATGATGACAGAGGGTTCACTCTACCTGTTCGAAGGACTTGAGCCCGGCTTCCTTCCCAAGCCTTGTCATGTCCTCCAGGATTGCCTCCTTCACCTCCTGCAGTGGCCGAGTGAGGAAACTCATTAGCACAGCAACACAGGCACAGTATGCTGCTGTGGTATCACACACTCCTTATCGCATTGTGAGGCGAGATCCAACAGAGAAAGCAGAGAAAGACAGACCGCAGTTCAGAGAAGCACTGCGTTCAATCTGAACACAGGCGCGGAAACCAGAGGCCCGAGTGGCTGTAGGGTTAGTTACCTGATTGCTGCAGAGCTCATCATACGATCCCACAATTCCCTTTTCCTGAGCCCAGCCAGGAAACACTTCTGGATCGGGAACAACTATTCCGATGAGATGAGACTGAGAAACGGGATGAAATGGGATCAGGTTACCCTGAATGATCCAGAGAATCGAAATGCTTACCTCACAGTTTGCAACACATTCTTCTCGGCAACACGAAATAAATTGTATCTGTAGTATCAAAGTTAGAATAAAACACTCAGAACGGCAATTAAATTAGGGAACAATTAAAGTGAATCCATCCAAGTTTATTCTTGTTTTAGTAAATTTGAAATCAGATCTCAATGTGCAATACTGGTCGAAGCACAAATCAGCCTCCCTCCACAACCCACCCTTACATTTCGTTTCATTCTCAGGAGAGTATTAAAGGGGCGGTGCTTTGGCCCACGCTACCTGCAGACTGTCTCCGTGCACAAACACCTGCAGCAGGGCCGCGCTGCGCAGGTACACATTCTCGATCTTCTCGGGGGCGATGTACTCTCCCTGCGACAGCTTGAACATGTGCTTCTTCCGGTCAATGATCTTCAAGGCTCCGTTCTGCAGGAGACGGGCAATTAAACAAACAGGCGGGTCAGCAACATGCCGCTACTGACAAAAGTTTTGCATCGCCCTATAGAATTAACTAAAATTCTGCTGAATAATGTTAGGATAACATATTGAATTACATACCGGATCAGCCCTGATAATGATTCTCGTGACTCTGCAGTTTGACTATATAAAGCATGTCTCACCGGTAACCACTTCCCCACGTCCCCCGTGTGCAGCCAGCCCTGCGAGTCCAGCGCCTCGGACGTCTTCTCTGCATCCTTCAAATAGCCCTGAAACACGCTGGGCCCTTTAACACAGATCTGCAAAGAGAGAGGCAGGAACGAGGGAGCGATAAGCAAGTGTATCGGTTTCACTCTGTGACAATGTCTGGCTGTGTTTAATTAAATCAATCTCATTTTAATCTACTGAAGAAGGAACGCCCTCAGAAGCATGTTCATAGAGACAAGAGACAATTTATAATAAATTCATCCCTTATTAGAATTCACAACACAAAACACAGGCACTCTTAGGTTAGAGAATAAAACACAAAAAACAATCAAATGAAAACTTGACTGCAGATATTTATCATCCTGTATAACAAGATCAATAGAATCATTCAGACACGTTCATTCTGCAGGGACACATCAGAACATTTAAATTCAGCAAACACTCGCAGCCAACCAAGTGTGAAGAGGACTGAGACTGGGGGAGGGGTGTTCTGTATTAGAAGCTACGATTATCTACTATTTAAAACGATCTTTCACGTGTACAGTAAAGCAATGTAAACTTTAAACGTCCATCTTGGACCTTTATGGATCAATAACCTGGGCTGCCGAGGAGGGATAATTTGTATCCCTGATATCCGCGCTGGGTAAGAGTGGCCCAGGCTAGAGCCCCACTGAGCATCTGCCCCTCTCACCTCCCCCTCTCCGTTTGATGCCAGGTAGTTCATGTCCTTGATATCCACCACTTTCACCAAGGCGCAGGGCAGCGGGGCTCCAACATGACCTAATAGTCAGAGCACAGATCAATATGGAGAGTATACAAGCACACAAGCAAAAAAAGAGACAGATACGAGACACAGACCCGAGACAAACACGCAGCATGCACTCTCAACACAGTGGGTCCCCGTTCTCATACTGTACTGCTTTCAGTGTCCTTAAAATAGCACAGACTGGACAGAGTAAAATGTAGCGAATATGCAGAGAGACTTTCTCTCTCATGCACTGCGTTTCTGTGCCGGGTGTGTCCTTACCTGCAGTCCAGTCTCCTGGCATGGAGAAGGTGCAGCCGGCAGTGCACTCAGTCTGCCCGTAACCTTCGAATATCTGCAGGGAGAAGGAGACAAACCACACAGGGACTGGGGTGAGGCACAGCTGGAGTTCTTTAGCAAGTAAGAATGTGTGTGTATGTAATATATATATTAAAAAAACTTACATTTCTCACCACAGAGCATGCATGCAAATTAAACAACCCACATTCTCTGTGGTCTTACCAAGCAGCCCAGCACAGCCCGGAGGAAGGTGAGCACGCTGGGGGAGATGGGAGCCGACGCGGTTAATATAAACCTCAGGTTTCCACCTAGACTGGCCTGGAAAAGAGCAGACCATCGGGAAAGGGAGTTAGACATTGCAGTGAACACTTGCCATATTCTACTCCAGATGAAGCCGTCTCGCTGGGCTCCGTGTGGAAAAGTCTGACGCTGGCGCTCCTCACAGTTCTGTGGTTGGCACAGGTGCTGCACAGCGAGGTCTGAGAGTCCGAAGCCTCACCTGGATCCTGTTGAACAGCAACAGGTCCCAGAAGCTGTTGTTCCTCACAATGCCGCTGCTCAGCTCTGCCTGCTTCCACCGCACAGCATACTGCAGGACAGCCCTCCTCAGAGGGGAGGCGACGCTTCCCAGGATCTGAGAGTGAGACGACAGGACAGTGAGCCGTGACTCTGCATTCCTTAACTGTGCTGCAATAGCAGCAAAACAAAGAAAGCAGGGACCGAGACAGAAGAAACACAAGAATGAAAAAAGAAAACCTTGTCATAGATCCTGTTGAGAAGCCGAGGCACCACGGGGAAGAAGGTTGGCTTGAGGGTCTTGATGTCGTCCGTGAGAAGCTGGATATCGCCCTGATAGAACCCGACCCGGGCACCGTGACAGAACATGGAGACCTGCCAAGAAGGGTAGAGCGGCACGGGTCAGAACCCAGGAAGCAGTCGGGAACATTCCCACCCAGACACCAAGACCATCAGTGAGGAGAGGAGTTAGTCTTGAAGCACGGAGCAAAGCGCCCTGGCACTGCTCTACAGGCACTCTGAGCACTGTGTCAAGTGAAGGAAAGCAGAGCTCCTACCTGGATCATCCTTTCAAACATGTGAGCGAGCGGCAGGTATGAAATGGTGACGTCTTCCTGGCGGATCACAAACGAACCCTGAGAGAGAGAAACACAAACAAAGTGCTGGAGTCACTCAGGGGGCTGTCCGGGTTCAAAAACTCCCAGCAACGCACACCCACCTCCAAGATCTTGATCACAGACGAGGTGTTGGAGGCTATGTTCCCGTGAGTGATCATCGCCCCTTTGGGTTTCCCTGTCAGAAGGGAGAGAGAGACCTCATTACCTTGCTCTCGATCTCACACACACATGTCTCTCACTGCCTTGGGGGCAGCGTGTCCACATTGCATTTTGGAAGATTCACTCAGAATGTAGGTAACATACCTGTGGTTCCACTTGTAAAGCACACCACAGCTAAATCCTCGGGACCTGGGGGCTGGAAACAAAACCAGGCTTTAATATCCATTTAAAGAAGCCGCCATAAAAACTATTCAAAGGGAGGAGGGATCTCTGAGTAATCTGTGCCCCCCCCCCCCCCCCCCCCCCCCCCCCCCCCCCCCCCCCACCCTCACCCTCACCCTCACCCTCACCCTCACCCTCCCTGTACAAAGAACAAACCAAACATAGCTGTCTCTCCAATAAAGGGACTGAGATTATTTTCACTGCCTGTTGTCATTGTCTAAATCAGTTTATGTTTTAGTACAGCTGTAAATTCAAACAATATAACAGGAGGACCAGCACATGCAAGCCATGCAGAAATTATACAGGATCTCGCAGAAACACTTACGACAGGGGCTTTGCGGTTCTGACGACCTTGTTCCTAAGAAAAAGAAAGAAAAGAGACAAATAAGGACTTCTGAAAGATTTTTATAAAGTGAGGCCCTGTATATGTGTGTGTGAGAGAGAGGAGATACACACAAAGACAAATACAGTACACACTCCAGCAGACACTGTGCGTGGGTCCCAGCCAGACCCACCATGATGTCTCGGAACTGCAGTATCTCCACCCCGCAGTTCCTCCCCCTCTCCAGCAGGGCGGCATTGCACGAGTTCATGAGGATGATGGTTTTGAGGTCCGGGGTCAGAGACTGCTCCACATTGACCAGCAGAGTCCCCGCCTTCTCAGGCTTGTCACAGATCACCATGGAGATCTCCGCTAGAAACAGAACATGTGAAACCAGGACAGGCAGAGACAGACAGACAGCCTTTCCGAATCAGAGCACAGTCTAGATGTCAGCTTTAAATACTAGTAAATAAAATACATTTAAAAAAAATCTCTTCCAAATAATAGATGCCTAAGAGACTATTACAAGCCAAACTGAAGCTACAATTGAGCCAAGGTCCCTTATGAATTTTGACCTACTTTATACAATGTGTGACGATTCCTGTATTGTACCAGAAGAATATTGTGAATTTCCCATATTTGCTTTTTTGTTTTTCCAGCTGCAACATTGCTGAAATCCATGTCTCTGTTCACTTTTTTCATGTACAATGCATGCTCAGTTCATTGGTTTCTATGGAAGATGCCAAATGAATGAGGAGGTGAAGGACTGCACACAAACCTGGAGCTCCTTTCCAGTCACTCACCGATATTGAGAATGTGCACCATCGCCTCTTCACCCAGAGTGTCATACAGAGGGACCACAGCCATGGAATACGTGTAGCAGGCCAGCTCAGCAATCACCCACTGACGAGACGAGACACGGGGCAACGAGAGGAGACGAGACGAGACACGGGGCAACGAGAGGAGACACGGGGCAACGAGAGGAGACACGGGGCAACGAGAGGAGGGAACGGGAGAGATGAGACGAGACACGGGGCAACGAGAGGAGACACAGGGCAATGAGAGGAGGGAACAGAAGAGAGATGAGACATAGGACAAATATTTTACCATGTTTGCAAAATGCTGTGGGCAGACTTTGGTCTCTCTAAAAAGTGTGCCAGCTGTTTCATAATAATGCATGGTTTGAAAACTGCTCATTAGTCATGCGAGCAGCAGCTTGCACAGAGACAGGGGAAGGTTACAGTTAGGTACCTCGGGTCGGTTCTGTGCGAAGACCCCGATGAACTGGTCTGGAGAAGGCAGACAGCCTCGGTTCAGGAGGCCAGAGCCCAAGAACTCAGCCTGGTCCGAAACCTGAACACAAAAAGCAACCAATCACTCAACAAACAGCATTAATATCACAGGGGGTGAAACACACGCCACACCAAGGACTGCCAATTCTGAATCCCCTCTACAAAACCCCTTGTAGACAAAGTCTATTGATCTCTCCACAGTTTTGACAGGCAACCACACTGGGGCAGGGAGGTGCTCTTACCTCTTTGTAGGAGATCCACTCGTAGGGACCTTTGGGTTTCCTGAACCCGAGGCAGGGTCCTTCACCTGGATACACAAAGATAGACATTAAACTGTAGGGCAGGAGACTCTGCGACTATCAGGCTTGAAAGACTTCCTGTTCCCACATTGTCTGGAGATGGAGCTGTTTCTTCTGCCAAGGTCAGCATCAAAAAACACTAAAGGCCTGACACTTTCCCACATTCAGTTCATTTCCTTCCAGCAGGAATATCCTGGATTCCTAATTATTTCCATATTCTGCACTTCTGTGACGGAATGTGACGGAAACTCTTGCCACGTTCAGGGCAATGACATGCTGGTGCTTTTAAGTGATCATAACGTGACGGAGTGTGAATGGGCCTTGTCTGCACTGCTTCCTCTGAAGGGAACCAGCCTGGCTCTACAAACACCAGCACAGGTCTGTAGAAATCTGCCCAACCTGAGATCCGGAGCCCCCTCTGGAACATCTCGTAGGCCGTCTTCGTGTCCTTGTAGTAAAAGTCCAACAGAGTCTCATCCTTTAGAAGAGCCGACCTCCGGCAGCTGGGGTCCCCCTGCAGCACAGACAAAACACCAAAAGGATTGAGTGACCCTGCACCGCTGAGTAACCATGGAGTTCAACCATTCCCACAACCTCCCCCAAAGGTGCCCCAAACAGATCAGAATGTCCCATCCACCTCTCCCCTCCTGCACAGGTCAGGCTGTTCCCTCCCACCTTCACCTGCATAAATCCAGGCTGTTTCCTCCCCACACTCCTACATAGACAGGCTGTTCCCTCCCCACTCCCCCTCTCACCTGCACAGGTACAGACTGGTGCTCCAGGTCGCATGGTGGCCGGATGGGCCGTGGTCGTGTGGCCAGCCAGTAAGCAGTGAGAGTGGCGAAAGCACCCAGCCCGATCAGGGACGGCGTGGACAGGCTGCGTATGAACTTTTGGATCTCGTCGACGTCTGGGAAACGCAGGCTGCCCTGGGCCCCCAGGCTCTTCAGCAACTCCTGGATCTGCATGCTGCCGACTGGGGAATACAATAACAGGAGATTACATCTACAGCACTGAACAAGAAGAACTCCAACCATCTAGTGTCCAGACATGCTGGAGTCTGAGGAGTCCGACATCCCAATCATGGAGCAAGTCATGCTACATATACTGCTTTGATACAAAATCTCAGCTCTGACTACGCATCCCATTTAAGCAACTTGCGTCATTATATACTGGCACTACATTGAGCCTCAGCACTGTCCATCCACCAGCATGATCACAGAACAAGAGCTGTGGCCACTGTTCAGGGAGAACTCAGCCAGTTCAATTAGGAGGGACTGCACTGCCTCCACACTGACACCTAGCTCGTTCCAGATGAACTGCAACTATTGTATGGGAAGGGGCGGGCAGCTGGAGGGAGAGAGAAAGCTACTGGCTGAGAAAAAACTGGTGTTCTGGTCCAAGCAACCAAACGCTTGCCGTCATCAGCTGGCAAATAAGCAAAAGCAAATTTGTTAAGCGCTGGTACCCGCAGAGGCAGGGCTTTATCCTCGTATCTGAGAATTCTTTGTCTTCAGGAAGAAGGTAAACAAGCAGCTGTCAATGAGAGGGCAGATCCCCATCAACAAAACCACTGGTGTTCAGCCTGGACTGGCAAGCGAGGGCTTTCTTTGTCACTCTGCAGGAGGCTCAGTGAACAGCCGATACTCAGGAAGGTTCTCACGGAATCACCATTCAGCAGGATTGCCGCTTGTTGCAAAAACGCATACTGTGCAAAATTCACCAACACATCCTTTCCCCTTGTGACTGACCACAGTCACATTTCACCACCGTCTTTAATCCAACTAATGACTTTACTAGAAGATCTGAAGGGATCAGAATCCATTCAAATATTTGCATGCTCTATTGTGTAACACTATGCCCTGCAATAACCCCAGAAAGCACGTTACAGAGTGGGATTCAGGCCACAGCGCTTGCTTGCTTCCTTCCTTCCTTCCTTTCCAGCATGATCTATCATTTCCCATTTATCATCTTGCAGACCTGAATAGGGCTCTGTCTCTTTAAATGGGCCGTAGTAAAAAGGCAGTGCAATTCCAGGCTCCTGAAATCCCAGCTCTGAATGAGTTCCAGGCCCTTTCATTCCCTGCAATTACTCCCAAGTCTCTCTGCGGCACAGCCTGACCTCTTACCCACTTCCCAAAGGGGGCCAGGCAGCTGGGACAATGGGGCGCAGAGCCACCAACTCAAAAGAAAAGAGGGAGAGGGATGAAAAGAGGATGATGCAATACCCTAGAACTCTACTCTGGTGACAAGACCACAGGAATCTTTGAAGAAAAGCCTTTATAATCTGATCTTCAGCTTGCACACACGGCCTGCTCAATATCACTTACACATAACTACTGTTCAGAAAGGTCTATGAAGATTAGTGTTCCAATGCATTCCGCCCATCCCTCGCTGGTGGATTACACTCTCTGCAAAAGACAGTCTATTGTGGAAGCACACAGCTGAATCCCTGCACCACCAAAACACACAGCAAGGATCCCACTGCCCCTGCACCCCCTAAACACACAGCAAGGATCCCAATGCCCCTGCACCTCCTAAACACACAGCAAGGATCCCACTGCTCTCCTGAGGACTAAGGAGCCTCGCTCACACAGAAAGCACAAGGTGCAAAGGTATTGTGGTTAAAGTGATTTTAAAGTATTACTGTTGCAAACTGGTCACGTGACTTCAGAGCTACCCTGTTTGAGACCAAACCAACACCTCTCACTAACAGCTTAGCAATGACTCTGCACAGTGTTGCAATCTAGAAATGCAAGTATGTGTACATGCTAATCTCAGCATCAGTAGAAATGATCCGAGCAGAGGAGGAGGCGCGTGTATGTGACACTCTGCTCTGTCTCGACAGCTTCGTTTGCACAGAGAGGTGACAGAGAATTAGCCAAGAGAACATTCCTCTCTGCTAATTCATACATAAGCAGGCTGCACAGCACACACACAATGCAGAACAGCTACAGAAAACGCTTTCTAAAAACAAGACAAGCCAGTTAATTTTTGTGCTAGCAAATACATAAGATATGAGTTGCTAAAGGTACAGTATAAGATCAGTGCATGTCATCTGTTTAAATGTATTTCTTTTTATAGAACATGCATCTAAAATCATGAAGACGTGTGCAATAGCAGAGCAGCTAGTGTTACTCCAAGGAGCCAGCGTTTCTGTGCTTGTGACAATCACTCCAGCATTCTCTACAAATAATGCACTGCAATACAGAGCCACACTTTCCCTTTAATCCCTCAGCACACACGTGACTAGGAGGACCGGTTTTCTTTCCACACACAGCAATTATAAAACAGGGCTGCACTGCAGTCAAACCCACATAACCTCAGGACGCAGGCTTCTGTGAAGAAATACAGGGAACCGCGAGCCCAGCCATTCACAAACACACCCTCACAGAGAACCGCGAGCCCAGCCATTCACAAACACACCCTCACAGAGAACCGCGAGCCCAGCCATTCACAAACACACCCTCACAGAGAACCGCGAGCCCAGCCATTCACAAACACACCCTCACAGAGAACCGCGAGCCCAGCCATTCACAAACACACCCTCACAGAGAACCGCGAGCCCAGCCATTCACAAACACACCCTCACAGAGAACCGCGAGCCCAGCCATTCACAAACACACCCTCACAGAGAACCGCGAGCCCAGCCATTCACAAACACACCCTCACAGAGAACCGCGAGCCCAACCATTCACAAACTCACCCTCACAGAGAACCGCGAGCCTAACCCCTCAGAAACACATTGCCCCACATTGCATCATCATCATCATTATTATTATTATTATTATATTATTTTATTATTATTATCATCATCATCATCATCCCCTAAACTCCAAGGGGTTCTTCCCCAGGACATGCACCAATTATGCAGGTTTGTTCAAACTTGCTGGCCAATGGATTGACAAGCTGAACGAACACTTGCACTTATAATGCTGCTGCACTGAGCCCTCTCCAGAGCCAGTCATAAGAACATATGAAAGTTTACAAACGAGAGGAGGCCATTTGGCCCATCTTGCTCGTTTGGTTGTTAGTAGCTTATTGATCCCAGAATCTCATCAAGCAGCTTCTTGAAGGATCGCAGGGTGTCAGCTTCAACAACATTACTGGGGAGTTGATTCCAGACCCTCACGATTCTCTGTGTAAAAAAGTGCCTCCTATTTTCTGTTCTGAATGCCCCTTTGTCTAAACTCCATTTGTGACCCCTGGTCCTTGTTTCTTTTGTCAGGCTGAAAAAGTCCCTTGGGTCGACACTGTCAATACCTTTTAGAATTCTGAATGCTTGAATTAGGTCGCCACGTAGTCTTCTTTGTTCAAGACTGAACAGATTCAATTCTTTAAGCCTGTCTGCATATGACATGCCTTTTAAGCCCAGGATAATTCTGGTTGCTCTTCTTTGCACTCTTTCTAGAGCAGCAATATCTTTTTTATAGCGAGGTGACCAGAACTGAACACAATATTCAAGATGAGGTCTTACTAGTGCATTGTACAGTTTTAACATTACTTCCCTTGATTTAAATTTGACACTTTTCACAATGTATCCAAGCATCTTGTTAGCCTTTTTTATAGCTTCCCCACATTGTCTAGATGAAGACATTTCTGAGTCAACAAAAACTCCTAGGTCTTTTTCATAGATTCTTTCTCCAATTTCAGTATCTCCCATATGATATTTATAATGTACATTTTTATTTCCTGCGTGCAGTACCTTACACTTTTCTCTATTAAATGTCATTTGCCATGTGTCTGCCCAGTTCTGAATCTTGTCTAGATCATTTTGAATGACCTTTGCTGCTGCAACAGTGTTTGCCACTCCTCCTACTTTTGTGTCGTCTGCAAATTTAACAAGTTTGCTTACTATACCAGAATCTAAATCATTAATGTAGATTAGGAATAGCAGAGGACCTAATACTGATCCCTGTGGTACACCGCTGGTTACCACACTCCATTCTGAGGTTTTTCCTCTAATCAGTACTTTCTGTTTTCTACATGTTAACCACTCCCTAATCCATGTACATGCGTTTCCTTGAATCCCAACTGCGTTCAGTTTGAGAATTAATCTTTTGTGCGGGACTTTGTCAAAAGCTTTCTGGAAATCTAAATAAACCATGTCATATGCTTTGCAATTATCCATTATCGATGTTGCATCCTCAAAAAAATCAAGCAAGTTAGTTAGATACGATCTCCCTTTCCTAAAACCATGTTGACTGTCTCCCAGGACCCTGTTACCATATAGGTAATTTTCCATTTTGGATCTTATTATAGTTTCCATAAGTTTGCATATAATAGAAGTCAGGCTTACTGGTCTGTAGTTACCTGGTTCAGTTTTGTTTCCCTTTTTGTGGATCGGTATTACGTTTGCAATTTTCCAGTCTGTCGGTACCACCCCTGTGTCAAGAGTCACTGCAAATACAAATGCAATCAGATTACCGTCCCCAGGACATTCTCATCAACGACACATTCTCCTTGGTTAGGTTCCAGACCACGTGATCCAACTGGAATTGTATTATACTTCAGGTCAGTGTGACCCCAGAGCGCTAGAAGAGAAACGCAAACCTGCAGACAGACACACGGCAAGCTAATAGCAAAACACACAAGCTCCCGCTCTCTGTTAAACCAAGGCGGGGAGAGAATTTCTGTCACTTAATGCGGTGAATGTCTAAGGGGCTGGTATTCATAACGTCGTTCGTTTGGTATTAATAGAAGTATTGCACTGTTAATTTAAATTAATTATACTGTTTACGTGAATTCAGTTGGTGGCTAAAGTCGTCCACCCAAAAACGTATAAACGTGATTACAAGGTTACACAGCTATCCAGTCAAGCGAATAATCGACTGGCTGAAAACAGAGAACTGCCAAACACTTCAGCAACACAGACAGGAGCACACACCGGATTACTGTTCGGTAAACAGCAGCAAAATAAAAAAACACCGCTTGTATCACATCATTCAATTGTAAACCTCTCCGCGTAGGATCTGAACATTAACACCGTGAGCAACGCTTCGCTTTAGGAGAAATTTAAACAAACATTTTGAAAAGCCTGTTTTTGTGGATGGATTAAAGTTTATGCATCAAGCTCCTTCCAGAATGTTAAACAATACGGCCAACGCGTGATGAATGTCAAAATCAGACACCTTCTATAAACGCCAACAGCGAGCTTTCCACATTTACTGACAACTAAAAATATTTAACTTAAAAAACAAACTTTATCAGAGCATTAAGGCGGTATTTTCTCTCAGTATTTTCAGCAATCCCAATTCAAAGCAGCTGCCTGTTTACTTGTCAGTTGGGCTCATTTCCCATTCAAGGTTTATTCTGCATTGACCCCATTTTAGTTTGCCATGAAAAAGGCTACTTATGTTACTTAGTTACTCCCCCTCAACATTCACTTTGAGTTCTCCACAATAACGCGAACCCCGCAGGTCTGAGTTAGGGGTATCATTACATGCATGGTTTTATATGTAGACACAGTACACAATGAGATTAATTGTATGTAATCCACAATTACAATTCTGTTGCGTGTCTCTAACTGTTTTGTCATGAAAGCAAAGAGAAAACTCACCTGACTGCCAATATAACACACCGCGCACGAGCTGCCACAACCCCAAACTTTGCAAAGAACTTCACCAGAAAAAAACCCGTGCAGCAGAGAACGCCTGACGTCACCTAAGAAAAGACCGCCCCTTGTGACGTCGGCGTCCTAACTCCAGCAAGATGCTGAAGTGCTGTTGATTCCCAGTTTTGTTTAAGCAAGAACAGATGATAGACTTAGTTTGGAGTTCCACTAAAACGTCTCGTCTCCCACACACAGCTATAGGCTAGGATACTGTGTGCGCTCCGCAGTGAGACTTTACTTAAGAGCATGGAAGAAGGCAGTAACTACCAGTGCGCATTTATACAATGAAAAAAAAACAGCTAACACTCCCCACGCGTGCTGTGCCTCGGTGTAAGAGCTGTGATAGTGCCAGCAACGTGTGATATACAAATACAGACAGCTACTGAACCTGGTTTAAAAGAACCTGCAGAACCAACAGAGAGAAGTGGGCTCGTCTGAATTAAACACAGTTCTGCTAATATAGCAATCTCGTCGTATTCATTCAAGATGAAACTGTATTGAACACGTGTAATCTGTTTGCTCGCATAACCTTTTTTTCAGTATTTATTTTGTGTTAACAGAGTTCCCAGAGACAGCTATAGAAAGACTGGGTGTGCAAACGAACCTCTCCCGCTTCAATTCACAATTGTACTGGGCACACAGCTCTCCCTGGTGGCGGAAAACTGCAGTTGTGTTCTTTAATGCTTCGACCGATCTCATTGTGTTCAAGGTGTCGTTCCTAGGCGTTAATCAGATCATACACCCTGTGTTACCATTGCCAGGTAGAGTACCGCTGCAATTGCAATACAATCTCACCCTGCTCACAGTTACACAAAGTAATCACAATGGTCTCCATACTGCATTAAAACAATAAAACATCAATCCTGTTTAACACCAGTTTAAAATGGCACAGAGAGCAATCAATAATTGAAGAGCTGGCATCACACAGTGTCTGAAAGATCAGCATCAATGCATGTACCTTTAAAATATATTTACTTTAAACCCCCACCCCCCAACACATTTCAATCAGCTTACAATCAAATTATAATTCACAGCATTTTACATATTTTTAATTGTCTTCGAGTAAAAGTAAATTTGCTTAAAAATAATGGTCACAAAACTAGTAGCAAACACTGAGGCACACCTTTGAAATTGAAACATTAGAAGTTTCATTTCCTATTCAAAGCAAAGGTGCAATGTGCATTGAATTGAAGACCTCTGCTCCTTACAGGTTCTGGCTTCAAGTCTTTCTCTCTTATTAGAACATTGAAAAATATGACCTATGTGTTAAAGCTCCTAACAGCACAAGGTAAATGTGTTTCAGCTCCTCACAGTAGAAGGTAAACTTGTTTCAGCTCCTCACAGTACAAGGTAAACATGCTTCAGCCCCTCACAGCACAAGGCAAACATGTTGCAGCTCCTTACAGTACAAGATAAAGGTGTTTCAGCTCCTCACAGCACAAGGTAAACGTGTTGCAGCTCCTCACAGCACAAGGCAAACATGTTGCAGCTCCTTACAGTGCAAGATAAAGGTGTTTCAGCTCCTCACAGCACAAGGTAAACACATTGCAGCTCCTGGCAGCACAATAAAAGATTAGTGTGTTGAATTCAGCATGCATTTTTTGAAGCCCAGATACTCTATTCCAATTGTAATTGTTTAATTTGTGCAATGTGTGTTTTTTACACTTACTGTAAATTCATCCTATATTTACAAAACTGTCTTGCCAGTTTTTAATACAGCAGCATCCAGCTCAGAGATTCTCACAATCTAATCAAAAGTCTCTAACCCCTCCAAGCGTGTTTTTTCAGGAGCAATCATATCAATCAATTAATCAATCAAACAATGAATCTTTATTTTATATAGTGCCTTTAACGAGGGCCGGCACAAAGCACTTTACATGAAGAAAAAACAAAATAAAAAGCCAATCAAGTAGTAACAGTAGCTGTAATAATAACAAGAACAAGACCCAAAAAAATCCTTACAAGTATTTAAAATAAATAAACAGTCAAATAATGCCAAATAGTAAAAATAATAAAAAGTGCCACATAGAGACAAGAGAATATCATTTTAGATAACTGGATAGCTGTAATAAAAATATGGTTTTAATCCAGATTTAAAAACATCAGCCGAGGGAGCTTCCCTTACAGTACTGGGCAGGTCACTCCGTCATTTCAGTGCAATAGAGCAGAAGCATCTACCACCTGAGCTTTCTTTTCTGAACAATTGTTATAAATCAGCGACTGTTTCCCACATTCTTCCGATAGCCAATCGAACAGCATCCTCCATACTTTCTGTGACCCACATCCCTGCGTGATTCCTGAAAGTAGTCAGGAACAGATTGGTACCCTTGGTGCTTGCTGGCCAATCAGAATTCAACTTCATGCTTTGTGTTCACGACTCTCCTGCGTTATTCCAGTGAACTAGTCAGGGCAGGTCCTCGCTGTGGCTGCTGAAGCATGTCCATACTTGTGTTTCTGGATGTCCTTGACTCCGTTCTTCTGGTTCCCCAGCCTCTCAGAGGGGTTATCCCTGTGAAACAGGCTGCAGCTCAAACACGGACACTGTGACACGCTCACCTGCATTAGGAGGGCTTCTTTTAACTAGCAGGAAAAAAACAGCCGTGTTTATATCATTCCAAAGTTTAAAGAACATTTTCTAACCTCACATTACCCTGACAACACTCGTTCTCACAAACCCTGCAGCATGATCCACTCTGCTAATGTAAATGCTAATGGTCATGTACAGCTCGGGGGCTGTTGCCTTGCTAGTTTAAAAATATGAAACAGTGAAAGTTTTCCTAAACTGAATGGGACTTTGCAAGGAAGCAAAATCATAGGAGATTACCACAGCAGATACAAATAAAAAACACCATGCTTTACATTGCTGGAGTAGGACAAAGAACTAGCATTAAAATGTTGAGTGCAATGTCTGTGTCCTGTTCCAGTGCCTGCTGTCTCTGTGAGATTTGATAAAGCATCTAGTGCGATGTCTGTGTCCTGTTCCAGTGTCTGCTGTCTCTATGAGATTTGATAAAGCGTCTAGTGCAATGTCTGTGTCCTGTTCCAGTGCCTGCTGTCTCTGTGAGATTTCTGCAGCGTCCACTGTGCAACTAAAGCGTCTAGTGCGATGTCTGTGTCCTGTTCCAGTGTCTGCTGTCTCTATGAGATTTGATAAAGCATCTAGTGCAATGTCTGTGTCCTGTTCCAGTGTCTGCTGTCTCTATGAGATTTGATAAAGCGTCTAGTGCAATGTCTATGTCCTGTTCCAGTGTCTGCTGTCTCTATGAGATTTGATAAAGCGTCTAGTGCGATGTCTGTGTCCTGTTCCAGTGTCTGCTGTCTCTATGAGATTTGATAAAGCGTCTAGTGCAATGTCTATGTCCTGTTCCAGTGTCTGCTGTCTCTATGAGATTTGATAAAGCGTCTAGTGCAATGTCTATGTCCTGTTCCAGTGTCTGCTGTCTCTATGAGATTTGATAAAGCGTCTAGTGCAATGTCTATGTCCTGTTCCAGTGTCTGCTGTCTCTATGAGATTTGATAAAGCGTCTAGTGCAATGTCTATGTCCTGTTCCAGTGTCTGCTGTCTCTATGAGATTTGATAAAGCATCTAGTGCGATGTCTGTGTCCTGTTCCAGTGTCTGCTCTCTATGAGATTTGATAAAGCGTCTAGTGCTGATGTCTCTATGTCCTGTTCCAGTGTCTGCTGCTCTCTATGAGATTTGATAAAGCGTCTAGTGCAATGTCTATGTCCTGTTCCAGTGTCTGCTGTCTCTGTGAGATTTGATAAAGCATCTAGTGCAATGTCTATGTCCTGTTCCAGTGTCTGCTGTCTCTATGAGATTTGATAAAGCATCTAGTGCAATGTCTATGTCCTGTTCCAGTGTCTGCTGTCTCTATGAGATTTGATAAAGCGTCTAGTGCAATGTCTATGTCCTGTTCCAGTGTCTGCTGTCTCTATGAGATTTGATAAAGCAGTGCAATGTCTATGTCCTGTTCCAGTGTCTGCTGTCTCTATGAGATTTGATAAAGCGTCTAGTGCAATGTCTATGTGTTCCAGTGTCTGTCTCTATGAGATTTGTGCGTCTAGTGCAATGTCTATGTCCTATGAGATTTGATAAAGTGTCTAGTGCGATGTCTGTGTCCTGTTCCAGTGTCTGCTGTCTCTATGAGATTTGATAAAGCGTCTAGTGCGATGTCTATGTCCTGTTCCAGTGTCTGCTGTCTCTATGAGATTTGATAAAGTGTCTAGTGCAGCGTCCAGCCACCTGATATAAAAGGAGGCCTCTGCTTCTCATTTGATAAAGAGTGAGGGAGCTGAGGAAGCAGGTTAGGCGATGTTTGTTTTGTGGTTTTTCTGAATTTTCTAAAGCGTCCAGTGAAGGCATTGCCCAGCCTGGAAATTTTATTTTTGCGAGTTTTGTTTTTGTGTTGCTGTTTATGTTTGATAAAGCGTTATTTTGCCCTTGTGCACTTTGTCCTGTTTGTGTTGCTTTATAATAAAATTTTATAAAGCGTTGAACTGCATGTCTGTCTCTGTGGCCTCTATCCACTGTCTATGTCCAGCCTGCCTATGAGATTTGATAAAGCGTCTAGTGCAATGTCTATGTCCTGTTCCAGTGTCTGCTGTCTCTATGAGATTTGATAAAGCGTCTAGAGCGATGTCTGTGTCCTGTTCCAGTGTCTGCTGTCTCTGAGATTTGATAAAGCGTCCAGTGCGATGTCTATGTCCTGTTCCAGTGTCTGCTGTCTCTATGAGATTTGATAAAGCATCTAGTGCAATGTCTATGTCCTGTTCCAGTGTCTGCTCACCTGCACAGTCTCTTGAGGAGATTTGCTGCATTCTTTGTGATTTTCTTTTGAAACTCCACCATGTCGATCCCGTGGAGGATGATATTGTAGGTTTTCACTGGGTCTGACTCTGAAAAAGGAGGACTGACGGGAACAAGATGAGCATGTTTTTTAAAGTTGTGCACATTAATGTTCTGCAGAGCAGGAGACGTGTGGGCTGACAGTCTCTGCTTTCACAGGAATCTCATACTGCAGACACAATGCTGTTACACAGGGAGTGCCAATAGTGAACACACTACACGCCCTTGAAGGGTCCCTGGGGCACTGCTTTGTAAACGTTTACCACGGTAAATCTGCCTGTCCTTCACTATGAATTTACTTTGCTTTAAACCCGTTTTTATAATGTTTTACTTATAGTAGATGTCATTTCTTTACTATGCATTGCAGTTTTGTCACACCTCTTACATGTTAACTTAAACCCAATCACAACCACACAGATCCCCACGCCCAGCCTCCTCTCACCTGCTGCTTAGCAGCTCATACATCAAGATCCCCAGGGACCGGTAATCCGCAGAGATGTCGTGGCCCTTGTTTTGGGATGATTTCTGGGGCCAAGTACTCTGGGGTGCCGCAGAAAGTCCACGTTTTCTTTCCATAACCAATCTTCTTTGCAAAGCCAAAGTCAACCTACAGAAGCACAAAGATGGCTGTCAAGTCATTTGTGGAAAGCCTTTTCTGCCCAGCTTTAAATACTGCTAGTATAAATTTGAAATAATGAAACATTGAAAAGGTTCCTCTTTCCTAGTTTGGCACAGCCCCTTTGGTCCAGGATGATATTCTCTGGTTTCAGATCCTGGTAGATGATACTACAACAGTGCAGGTAGCTGTGTAGGAGCGCATGGTAGCATCATCAAACGATCCCCTGAAACAGATAGGGGTGAAAACACTGCCCTAGATGATTCAGAAACTCAAGCACGGGGAGTATTGCGAGACAGCTGCAGACAAATGGTTTCTAAAGCGATCTGAAACTGCTTTTACAACTGAGAGCAGCACAGGAATGTGAGCTCCATCTACCCTCAAACCTCCTTCCAATGCAATGACAGAAAGCAAGGAAAGTCAATCTTCAAATTCAGCAGGTGAATCTACCTTGAAAACATTCTTCTTTTCCATACAACTCATTATATAAAAAGTCCAG
This sequence comes from Polyodon spathula, assembly GCF_017654505.1. Classification (NCBI taxonomy): domain Eukaryota; kingdom Metazoa; phylum Chordata; class Actinopteri; order Acipenseriformes; family Polyodontidae; genus Polyodon; species Polyodon spathula. Next base: position 3,886,329 of record NC_054562.1, on the reverse strand, counting down.
CGACTCCTGTGGTCATTTCACTCATGGAGACGGTCGTATACAACCCAGCGAGTTAGCCAGCCCTCCTCAACTGTGGAAATCCATGAGAGCACTCTGCTTATTCCATATTTACACAATCCTTACTGTTACCTCTTCGTGTGCCATGTCTTATATTATTATGTAGCAAATTCATGTTCATGCTTATTGCTTTTAGAAGTTTATCCACTTAGTTTTAAAGTGACTTGTCTGTCTTTCGCAAACACGAAACTGAATATTTTTTGGATAATCTTGCCTCTCTTTGGCATTTGTTTCAACAGGTAATAGTTATTGACAGAGAGCTTACAAGCCAAAACAGTATGTATTACTGTTGAATAAGTAACATTGTATTTAAGGGGTGAAAAGTTGTTGTCGAGATGTGCTACAGGAGTTAATTTCGGCTTCAGTTTTTTTCCGGTTTTACTCTGAAATGTATTTAGCACACCCCCTGCAGTTTAATTTTCTGTCAGATTCACTCAGTCATTCATAATAACTTAAAACTGAGTATTATATCTGTTGTAAAAGGGTGGAGCACTAGTTATAAAGGCTTATAGTGTATATAGAGGTGTGTGTGTGTGTGCACGTGTGTGTGTGTGTACATGTATGTTTGTATGTATATGTGTGTGGCTGTTTGTTCGGGGATAGGGGGCATGCAAGTGTACGCTTGCCTAGCGCCAGTGATGGGTTAATCTGGTCCCGAGCAGAGTATAAATAAACCTGAACATATTTGCAGTTGTGATATGACACTGGTGTCTGCATTGCCAATCTTACACAAACACATGCTGAAGCTGTTAGTGTCAACACCATGTGAAACATATTTTGAAGAGAACCATGTATTCCTGCTCCTAATGAATCCTCCTCTTCTGCATTAAACTGCAGGGAAGCATCATCAGACAAGACTGGCATAGCAGCAACAAAGATAAAGAACATGATTCAGTGTGCCATTGTTAGGAGCTGGCTTTGCAGCGTTATCAAAGTCTATCAATTAGCTGCATGCTTTTTCTTTCACAGCAAACCGCTCTGCAGCTGCAGACGTTGATATATCTGCCCCCTTGTGGCAATCTTACCAGTTCAACTCGGCCAAAGCCCCTGACCCCGTGCGTGTTGACAATCTGGAAATCAGAGAAATCCAGACTGGAGAAGAAAGCTGCTTCTGCCTCGAACCTGGAATGAGAAATGAGAGGTGGAGAGGCCCCAGTGTGCAGAGGAGTGGGAGTGGAGGAGAGGCCCCAGTGTGCAGAGGAGTGGGAGTGGAGGAGAGGCCCCAGTGTGCAGAGGAGTGGGAGTGGAGGAGAGGCCCCAGTGTGCAGAGGGGTGGGAGTGGAGGAGAGGCCCCAGTGTGCAGAGGGGTGGGAGTGGAGGAGAGGCCCCAGTGTGCAGAGGGGTGGGAGTGGAGGAGAGGCCCCAGTGTGCAGAGGGGTGGGAGTGGAGGAGAGGCCCCAGTGTGCAGAGGGGTGGGAGTGGAGGAGAGGCCCCAGTGTGCAGAGGAGTGGGAGTGGAGGAGAGGCCCCAGTGTGCAGAGGAGTGGGAGTGGAGGAGAGGCCCCAGTGTGCAGAGGAGTGGGAGTGGAGGAGAGGCCCCAGTGTGTAGAGGAGTGGGAGTGGAGGAGAGGCCCCAGTGTGCAGAGGAGTGGGAGTGGAGGAGAGGCCCCAGTGTGCAGAGGAGTGGGAGTGGAGGAGAGGCCCCAGTGTGTAGAGGTACTGCATGGCCTCCCATGACAATAAACACAGGCCCACAATGGTATTAGCGTATGATTGTTATTATTGTTTAATAGTAAGCTGGGCTGAGACACTGATACACTGGGCAGTAGGAATGGCGGTTGAGATGTGTTGACATAAGCTACCTAACTGAGAAACAACACATCTAAACTTCTGACAAGAGAACAGCTACCTTTCGTACTACCCAGCCATCCCCTCTACCTTGCTCAACAGACTTTCTTTTAGAAGCAACTTTCCAGTCATCGTGAACTTTGTGTTGCTGTGCAGTGAAAATGCAATCGGTCCCACTCACTTGACTTGACCGCCTCACTGCTCTCATCAGCTCGGCTGTTGACGTCTTCCAGTGCACCAGTCAGCTGCTTGAATGACCTGGAAAACAGGAGGAGATATTTCTCACTGCGACACAACTGCACAGTGCTCTAATTCTGGTAAACCACCGCTGCCTGTCACTGACCCCCCTGCCTGACACTGACCCCCCTGCCTGTCACTGACCCCCCTGCCTGACACTGACCCCGCTGCCTGTCACTGACCCCCCTGCCTGTCACTGACCCCGCTGCCTGACACCGACCCCGCTGCATGTCACCGACCCCGCTGCCTGTCACCGACCCCCCTGCCTGTCACCGACCCCCCTGCCTGTCACTGACCGCTGCAAGGTATAATTTCTCATTGATCTGTCCTCGATCACACTCGCACTACTCACTCTCTGTCGATCACCAGACACGTCACATCATCTGCAGCAACAGCGTTCACCGTTCTCATGTTCTCTCTTAAAAAAAAAAAGCTGGAAGTTAATTACATGTTTTCAAAGCTACTTAGGGATGTGGAAGGTAGCAGATATTTAGACGTGATTAGCAAATGTTAATTAAATTGCAATCACATTGCTCAAACACTCCACACCCATAGTCGAGCCCTGTAGGGTTGGCGCTGGCTCCTTACCCCTTGAGTGCCTGCTCCCCAAACCAGTCCCCCCGGGACAGAGTACAGAGGAACACAGGCTCCTCATTGGCCACTTTTTGCTGGGAGATGCTCACCTGCAGGGAGGCACATTAGAAACAGGAACTTGAGCAACAATGTTCTCCTCCAGCAAAAAGGAAAGCAATGGATAGAGTATGCATACAATTAAATAGCACTTCATCTATATTCACAATGTAACTTGTGATGTAACACCACGAAAGGTAAAGGGATACAGCCTGGTTCTGTGCAGCTGGAGACTGAATTATTTCTGGTCTCCAAGCTAATACACTGATCACCAGAATTAGAAGCACTGTAATCTGAAGGAATCACTTTATCACATTACTGTGACTCTGTGGAGAACAATGCTTTGCTTGCAGTTAGTCTGGTGCTCACAGTAAAATAAAACAGGAAATGAGAGCCAGTGATCAGAGAATACTAATGTAGTGAGAGACTGCTGAACCCATCTCAGATTTGATAAGAAGATATAGAGAGACATCCGTTCAAGGAGTTTGTTAAATTCATGTTTGCTACTGAGCTCCGGGATTCAGCAGCACTCATGAGGTGTGGTGCGAGGCTGATAAAACCCTCGTCTTCCTCACCTTCCCCTTGCTGATGATGAAGAACGTGTCACCACTGGCTCCCTGCCTGATGATGTAATCTCCCTCATCATAATGAGTCTTCAAGCATGAAAATCACAAAGAAAAAAATAAAACAAACAAAGAGCCTACCGAGGACACGCTGTGTGTGAAACGTTATTTATAAATGCTAGATGGCAGAAGGGATGGTATGGAGGATCAGAAAATAGATTACCTCTTCCAAGACATCAGCCAGTTTACTCAGAACGTCCTTCTGCAGCTTCTGTAGTGAGGGGACACTGAGGCAAGACAAGACACATTGGGTACAGCACATATATACTGGGGACTGGACTGCTAGAAAAAGGGATTCACTTAGTGTGATCAGAGTGAGATAGGCAGAGATAGAGAGAGGCAACAGAGGATTGCACCCTCAGTAGGGTTAACAGTAAGCAATGCTCTCAGCAGGAATCTCACCTGGAATAGAAAACATTATGAAAATGTGGCTGGCACAAACATGAGCAATCCCTTTAATGGAAGAATGGAAAAATTTCTGAATGATCTCCTGCTAAGAGAGAAAATTGCAATAGCTGAAGAACAGGTAGTGCCACAAGACCTCAGTTTGTGTAGATACTTCTAGGGTCACGGACGACAGTAAGACAGCACTTCCAGACATACAGCTACAGTGATTGCATTTCGTATGTGTTCATCTTCAAACTGCAGTACAAAATAAAAAAAAGAGAACGAGCTCAAACAAAAACCTGGAGGAGCGGGGTTGAAAATGACTCGAATCAACAGCAAACAAGAACACTTTAAAAGGGAAGTACTCTCCCAGGATATCAGGGATCCCTGGGTAATAAACACATTCAAACTGTGTTCCCTGATTTAACTCCCCTGTAAACCAATCTCTTGAAGAGTGCACCAAGCTGAGACCAAAGTCCTGGAAAAGGGCGTGTGCAGGGCCCCCCTGTTTAAAAAGAGGGTGTGCAGGGCCCCCCTGTTTAAAAAGTGGGTGTGCAGGGCCCCCCTGTTTAAAAAGTGGGTGTGCAGAGCTCCCCTGTTTAAAAAGTGGGTGTGCAGGGCCCCCCTGTTTAAAAAGCGGGTGTGCAGGGCCCCCTGTTTAAAAAGCGGGTGTGCAGGGCCCCCCTGTTTAAAAAGCGAGTGTGCTGGCCCCCCTGTTTAAAAAGAGGGTGTGCAGGGCCCCCTGTTTAAAAAGTGGGTGTGCAGGGCCCCCCTGTTTAAAAAGCGGGTGTGCAGGGCCCCCTGTTTTAAAAGCGGGTGTGCAGGGCCCCCCTGTTTAAAAAGCGGGTGTGCTGGGCCCCCCTGTTTAAAAAGTGGGTGTGCAGGGCCCCCTGTTTAAAAAGTGGGTGTGCTGGGCCCCCCTGTTTAAAAAGTGGGTGTGCAGGGCCCCCTGTTTAAAAAGTGGGTGTGCAGGGCTCCCCTGTTTAAAAAGTGGGTGTGCAGGGCTCCCCTGTTTAAAGAGTGAGTTGCCCATGTCTGGACCGATGCAGTCCTGCTGAATGAAAGGAAGGGCAGCGGAGACTCACCTCCGCAGGAACTCCATATGCTCTGCGTGCTTAATGAGGCCAGTCTTCATCACGATGGTCTGAAAGCACTGCCGGTCGATCGCCCAGAGCTTGATGTGAGTCAGGGCTATGCAGGGAGAGAGAGAGGGAGACAGCAGGTTACAGGTGTGTTTAACCACACTGTGAACCCAAATGCTGAACATTAACATCTTGCAACAGATTTAAAACACATCTTTGTATTTATTTCTGTTGATTTAGACTTGAAATTAAAAAAATAAATAAACTTCACTGTGTAAAGTGTATAAATACTAAAATGCGTTTGTGAAAGGGGTGTGGGTAATTCACTGACCAGGAGACAGACAGGTGTGTTCGGGAAACACCACACAGGTGCCCAGTTTTATTTTAGACAAGTTATTTTTTTTTTTTTTTTTTTCTCTCCGGCAGAGGGCACTGTTGACCGTGGGCTGCCTATCAACGATGATAGACAGCACCACGGAAATACCACAGCTGGTACACGAACCGCAAATGCACTCGCAGGTGCTCAAAGAAATAATAATGAAAACAGAAGGCGAAAAGAACAAGGGAAAATAAAACAGTAATAAAACTACAAATAAAAGGTGCTGCACTCGGCAGCGTTATCCCGGTCGCCGCTACCCGCACGACCCGGATCACCGTCCTACTCTCTCGGCTATCTCGCCTGCTCTTTCACAATACGCCGGGGTCTGCCCAAGGGTTCCCCGCTCTCTCTCTCTGTATCGCTGATTCCCGGTCCCGAATCAAAGTGTCCGCACCCTTAGCGCGTCTAAGTGGGCAGAGCTGAGGAAACAACAGAGCGTTATTTTATAGGACCGACAATCACCCAAGACCCGCCTCTCAGCCATTCAGAGAGGGGGAAAGTCCACACTCACACTTTCCCACCTCCCCGTGTCACTGCCATGACTCACAGGCGGTTGTTGGGCGACTGCCGCCCTCTTCCTGCAGCCCGTGAACACGCCAGCAGAGTCAGCACAGATCTCTCCCTGTTACATATCCTTCCCCTCAGAATGACACCACCGGTTCATTCGAAAATCTTACACCCCCATGCCTTCCCGAGAGAAAAAGTCTGCGTTTTGATGCAGCTTTCCTGCTCGGTGGACTACCCTGAAGGCATAGGGCTGCAAGGCCAAGTACCACCGCGTGATTCTGGCATTGCTATCTTTCATCCGGTGAAGCCATGCTAAGGGGGCATGATCTGTAACCAGGGTGAAGTGTCGCCCCAGGAGGTAGTACCGGAGTGACTCGACTGCCCATTTTACCGCGAGACACTCCTTCTCGATGGTGCTATAATTTTTCTCGCGGGGAAGGAGCTTCCTGCTGATATACAGGACCGGGTGCTCGCTTCCCCGAACCTCCTGAGACAACACTGCCCCGAGACCTGTCTCTGACGCATCCGTCTGCAGGGTGAACCTCTTACCAAAATCCGGGCTGCATAGTACTGGCTTACTACACAGCCTCCGCTTCAAGGCGAGAAAGGCCCTCTGGCACGACTCCGTCCACTGAACCGTATTTGGGGCAGCCTTCCGGGTGAGGTCTGTCAAGGGAGCAGCGAGCGTAGCGAAACTCGGGATGAACTTTCTATAATAGCCCGCTAGTCCCAAGAAAGAGCGCACCTGGGTTTTGGTTTCAGGAACCGGCCAGTCCGCCAAGGCTTTCGCCTTAGCAACTAGCGGTCTGATCTGGCCGCCCCCTACCCGATACCCCAAATACTCCGACTCACTCTTCCCAATGGCACACTTCTTTGGGTTAGCAGTGAGCCCCGCCTCCCGCAAGGATTGCAGCACCGCCGCTACCTTACACAGATGACTCGGCCAATCCTCACTGTGGATAACCACGTCATCTATGTAAGCAGCGGCGTACTGCTGATGGGGCCGCAAGATGCGATCCATCATCCGCTGGAAAGTGGCGGGGGCTCCGTGCAACCCAAAGGGCATGGTCCTGAATTGGTACAACCCGAAGGGAGTCGAAAACGCCGTCCTCTCTCTAGATTCCGGAGTCAGGGGTATCTGCCAGTACCCCTTCGTTAAATCCAGTGTCGTCATAAAATGAGCCGTGCCTAGACGCTCCAGCAACTCATCTACTCGGGGCATCGGATAAGCGTCAAATTTCGATTTCTCATTGATTCGTCTGAAATCAATGCAAAATCGAGTTGACCCGTCTGGCTTATCGACTAAAACGATCGGACTGTTCCAGTCACTTTGGGACTCTTCTATTACCCCCAGTCTCAGCATTTCGTCAATTTCCGCTTTTATTACCTGTCTTTTACGCTCAGGTATACGGTACGGCCTCTGGCGAACTAGCGCCCCCGGCTCAATATCAATGTGATGATGGGCTACTCGAGTCTGCCCCGGGACTGAAGAGAACACGTCAGGAAACTCCGCCACCAGACCGTGAGCCTGACATTTCTGCGTTGGTGTCAGATTCTCAGCAATCTGTACCGATCCTTTTCTTGCCAACACAGAAAGATCAGGTCCCAGGTCCGTGACGTCATCTGCATGCGCCACTAACAACGCCTCTGGCTGTAACCAAGGCTTTAAAAGATTGATATGGTAAATGTGTTTCTCTGTCCGTCGCTCCGGCTGGCAGATCTCATAGTCCACCTTCCCAACCTGGCGTGTAACCTCAAAGGGTCCTTGCCACTTAGCCAAGAGTTTCGACTCAGAACTGGGTAATAAAAGAAGTACCTTATCCCCCGGCTGAAATGTGCGCAACCGGGCTCCTCGGTTATATTGTGTCTCCTGTCTGTGCTGCGCCTGCTGCAAATTGTCATGCGCCCATTTCCCAACAGACTCAAGACGTTTGCGCAGGTCCAACACATACCGGACTGTATTGGTCGAATTGTCCTGCTGCTCCTCCCACATCTCTCTGACCAGATCGAGCACGCCCCGGGGTCTCCGCCCATACAGCAGCTCGAATGGTGAAAACCCCGTAGAAGCCTGGGGAACCTCTCTGATCGCAAAGAGAAGGGGAGGAATCAGCTGGTCCCAGTAACGCACATCACTACGAATAAACCTGCGCAACATGTTCTTAAGGGTCTTATTAAAGCGTTCCACCAAACCGTCTGTCTGAGGATGAAACACAGAGGTCCTAATGGTCTTAATTCCCAAAAGCTTACATGTTCCGCGGATTAGCCGGGACATAAAATTGGTGCCTTGATCGGTTAGTATCTCTTTGGGAATCCCCACCCGGGAGAAAACCTTCACAAGCTCGTTGGCAACAGACTTAGCGGACATAGATCGGAGGGGAATTGCCTCTGGATAACGCGTAGCGTAATCCAGAATGACAAGTAGGTGGGTGTATCCTGCCGCACTCCTTTCTAGTGGCCCAACTATGTCCATCCCAATACGCTCAAACGGAGCTTCCACTAGGGGCAAAGGCACCAGAGGGGCTCGTGGAACGGCTCTAGGGCTGGCCTTCTGACATTCCCCACAACGCTCACAAAACCGCTTAACATCGCCATCCAGCCCCAGCCAGAAGAACCGTGACACAAGCCTTGCTTTAGTTTTATCCCTTCCCAAATGACCAGACAGGGGAATAGCGTGAGCCAGCTGCAACAAATCCTCCTTAAAGGGCTGAGGAATGAGCAACTGATGACGCACTTCACCGGTCTGGGGTAATTTATCAACACGGTACAGTAGGTCTCGATCAATTTCAAAGTGGGGGTACGTGGCGGCGCGTCTGGGCTCGACCACCCGACCATTAACCACCGCTGCTTGGTCAAAGAGCCTGCCCAGCACGTCGTCACGCCCTTGCTCGAGTCGGAAGTCACGGGAGCGAGCTAAGAAATCAGCTCCCATGGCTTCCAACTCGGGGTCAGGTCGGTCCCGAGCAGAGGCAGCCGAGCCAGACCCCTGCGCTGGCTCCGCGACCTCCCCCCCGGACTCTTCACCAACCGCCCCCACCTGGAACTTCTCCGACTCCCTCCATTGCCAGCCCTCATTCTTAGCGATCCGACGCTCCCGTTTAGTTTTACGGGGTTTAAATCTATGGCAAAACCATTCTGGATCGCGAAAGGGAAAAATCTCTCCAATTACTTCCTCTTTCTTAGCCAATAAAGAAGACGGGGCTGTCAGAGCAGCCAACCAATCTTTAAACTGCTCACAGTCCCGCCCCAGAACTACTGGTACCGGCAATCGAGGACATAATCCTACCTGCACCTGCGTCACCTGCTGGCCAATAGTCATACACACACTTATCTTGGGATAGGAGCGGACATCCCCATGAATACATTTAATATGCACCCGTCCCAATATACGTTTATGCCCCGGTGAGATTAGGCTCTCCTGTACTAGAGACTGACCACACCCTGAATCCAGGAGAGCCTGGGTTTTTGTACCATCCACTGTCACAGGAATAACAAAACCCGTGTGCTGAAGTGACTGAGGTAATTGAACGTGCCTACCTGGTCGGCTGAGGTCACACTCCATCACGGGGCAGTCCCGGGAGAGGTGGCCCACCTCCCTGCACGTCCAACACCTCGGTGGGCTGGTTTCTCTCCCCGAAGTTTTGGAAAGAGGGGAAAACACTGGAGCCATAAAAGGGGCCCGCCGATAAGGCGTCCGCGCGAGACCGCGGTCCGACACTGCAGCAGCCCGTGGGTATCCCCACCCTGCCCCAGTACCCGGGCCGGGAGCTCCCGCCGACACCCCCCGACCAAATCCTGGACTACCCCTTCCCCCCAGTCCCTTCGCCCTTTCCGGGGCCAGTTGATGGGACGATCCAGCAGCCACACTCCTCCCGGGCAGTTTCGCAGGCGTTGGCTCCGCTGCCTGGTACTGCTCGGCCAGTTCGACCGCTTGGTCCAGCGTGTCCGGCGCCTGCCGCTGGACCCACAGCCGAGGTCCCGAGGCTAGACACTCCAGGAAGCGCTCCACCACGATCATTTCCACCACCCTGGCTTTGGTGTTTAGGTCAGGATTCAACCAACCCAGGGCGTAATCCTTCAGCCGGTGGGCGATGGTTCGTGGGTGTTCCCCTGCCGCAAACTGCTCCTCCCGGAATTTCTTCCGGTAGCCCTCCGGTGTGGCCCCCACACGGTTTAGGATGGCTGCCTTCAGCCGAGGGTAATCCAACATGTGCTCCGGGGACAGCGTCCTCGCAGCTGCTTGAGCCTCCCCGGTGAGTTGGGGCAACACATAGCTAGCCCACTGGGCTTGGGGCCATCCAGCCGAGATCGCCATAGCCTCGAACACCTCCAAGTAGGCGTCCGGTCGATCCTCGGCCATCATTTTGGTGGGTCTCTGGATGGAGTGGTCTGGAGCTGCGGGTCTAGCCGCCCCCTGTACTGCCGCGGTGAGCGTCTGGCGCAGGAGGTCCATCATTGCGGCAAACTGAGTCGCATCCATCGCTAGTCTGCTCCTTCTCTAGCTGCACTGCTTGGGGCAGTGCCAGTGAATCCCACTGCTGACACCACATGTGACAGGGTCTTCCTCGGGTCACACGCGTGGGTAGCCGCTGTTCAAGCATACAGAGAGATTGAGGTTGGTGTTGAAACGCCGGCACAGGCGCGCAGGATTTATTAACAACAAACAGAAAGTGAAAGTAAAATAAAGGCGGTCATGTGACGTTACCAGCGATGGTAACGCACAGAGGACAAATACAGAAAACCGTACAAAAAGTGCAAAATAAAACACAATACCCCAAACTATAACTCAAAAGGTGCCGTGAAAACGGCAGGCCTTGCAGCAGCTAAACAATTAAATCAATTGTAACAATTAACACAAAAACATACAATAAACTAATTAAGTACCAAAACGTCACAAAATAAACCCATTCCCACATATAAACCACACCAACACTAATTTACCACTGTGCAGGGCAATCGCACTGCCACAGCGTTTAAAATCGGTTGCATAAGAATTCTGGTCAATTCTTAAACATTTGGTTCACAGTGTACTTCCTTCATGGCATGGGTAAGATGTATCCCGTGGCATGACTTTAACAAGCATCGTTTGTTAATATATATAGAGGGGGGCTGTAGGGGGAGGAGCCCTCGTTCATGCCCCCGAATAACACACAGGTTTATAATAAACACACCACATGTCATTGAAAAATAATATGCTAGTGTCAGAGGAGTAAAACATGAGTTTGAGTGAGAATCATTTTTAACCCTGACAGCCCACTCCCCTTGAGTAGCTGCAGTGATCGGGGACTCTGCACTCTTCTGGCACTTTGATTTCATTTATCAGTCTCTGGAAGCAAAGATGCTGAGATGAAAGGTATCGAGAGATTCCTGAATGCTCTAATCCTGCAAGGGGGTTCTGTCAGCACAGCCCAGGCTCTCTGAACGCTCTAATCCTGCAAGGGGGTTCTGTCAGCACAGCCCAGGCTCTCTGAACGCTCTAATCCTGCAAGGGGGTTCTGTCAGCACAGCCCAGGCTCTCTGAACGCTCTAATCCTACAGGAAGAGGATGTGTTTGATCTCCTCAATCACTGCATAGCTGTCACTCATAAGAAAGTTTTCAAACGAGAGGAGGCCATTCGGCCCATCTTGCTTGTTTGGTTGTTAGTAGCTTATTGATCCCAGAATCTCATCAAGCAACTTCTTGAAGGATCCCAGGGTGTCAGCTTCAACAACATTACTGGGGAGTTGATTCCAGACCCTCACAATTCTCTGTGTAAAAAAGTGCCTCCTATTTTCTGTTCTGAATGCCCCTTTGTCTAATCTCCATTTGTGACCCCTGGTCCTTGATTCTTTTGTCAGGCTGAAAAAGTCCCTTGGGTCAGCACTGTCAATACCTTTTAGAATTTTGAATGCTTGAATTAGGTCGCCACGTAGTCTTCTTCTTTCAAGACTGAACAGATTCAATTCTTTTAGCCTGTCTGCATATGACATGCCTTTTAAGCCCGGAATAATTCTGGTTGCTCTTCTTTGCACTCTTTCTAGAGCAGCAATATCTTTTTTATAGCGAGGTGACCAGAACTGTACACAATATTCAAGATGGGGTCTTACTAGTGCATTGTACAGTTTTAACATTACTTCCCTTGATTTAAATTCAACACTTTTCACAATGTATCTGAGCATCTTGTTAGCCTTTTTTATAGCTTCCCCACATTGTCTAGATGAAGACATTTCTGAGTCAACAAAAACTCCTAGGTCTTTTTCATAGATTCCTTCTCCAATTTCAGTATCTCCCATATGATATTTGTAATGTACATTTTTATTTCCTGCGTGCAGTACCTTACACTTTTCTCTATTAAATGTCATTTGCCATGTGTCTACCCAGTTCTGAATCTTGTCTAGATCATTTTGAGTGACCTTTGCTGCTACAACAGTGTTTGCCACTCCTCCTACTTTTGTGTCGTCTGCAAATTTAACAAGTTTGCTTACTATACCAGAATCTAAATCATTAATGTAGATTAGGAATATCAGAGGACCTAATACTGATCCCTGTGTTACACCGCTGGTTACCACACTCCATTCTGAGGTTTTTCCTCTAATCAGTACTTTCTGTTTTCTACATGTTAACCACTCCCTAATCCATGTACATGTGTTTCCTTGCATCCCTACTGCGTTCAGTTTGAGAATTAATCTTTTATGTGGGACTTTGTCAAAAGCTTTCTGGAAATCTAAATAAACCATGTCATATGCTTTGCAACATGATCTCCCTTTCCTAAAACCTTGTTGACTGTCTCCCAGGACACTGTTACCATATAGGTAATTTTCCATTTTGGATCTCGTCCGTAGTACTGCAGGACCACGCCGCCAAAAAATAAATAAATCACATTTATATACAAATGTTACTTTTTTGTTTGTTTCCTTACAAATTATAACAAACGTTAAACTAGACCTTGTGTAATTTTCGTGATTTTTTTTTAAGTCTCTGAGGCTTGGGAAGGGCGATCGCTCCCACCACTGCTTGAGGAATTAGTTGAAGTCCTTCACGAAACACGTCCCGTAACAAACCGGTACTGAACAACATGTAGGCAATGATTGCACCCCAAGCGGGAATCTTTAGATCTGCGCACCCGGAGCAGACAGGATGTGGTGTGACACCAGGGCGCTTGTCGGCTGTCAGAACAGGGAGTCCCATTGTCTGAGATGCTTGGAGAAGAAAACAAGAGAAAACAGGAGGAGTAGAAGATAGAGAGAGACAGAAAGAAAGAGAGCGGTGAGTTAATGGCATTGCATTCCCTGCAGCCGCTGGAAACCCCGTGTGTGGTGCGGGGGTGTGTTTCGTGTTTATATTATATAGAGGAGGGCGGGTTTGATGCGGGACTCGAGCAAACACGGGGCTCATTCATTATTATTAAACCTGCCCGCAGACTCTCCAGCACTCTGAGCGCTCTTTGAAACACACTGAGCTCGGATCGGGTTTATATTCATGTTGGGTTAATCAGAGGTGAGTATCGGCGGCTCGGCTGTATTTTAATTGCACAGTCTGTACCGCTCAGTGCAGCGCGTCCCGTTTGTAACGCGGTACATGAACTGCATTGTGCATAAACTGTCAGGCGTCCTTTACTGTGCGAGCAGCGGCGTGGTTCATAATAATAACAACACAGTGACCGCTGCTTCCATATACGATCGCAATGTGCTGTGCCAGTCAAGCGGGGCTACCGGATTTCCAATGAGGAAAAAACGGGACTTGTTGTCTCACTGAAGCTGTAACAACTCTGAAGCCCTTAAAATAACTATAACTCAATTATAATTTGAGTTAATCAGCGGCTGTATTTATTGCAGATCAATCCAAGTCATTGTTTCTTTTCTATTGCCATTTGACCAAAACATGTTAAATGTACAAAAAGGCATTTGATTGATCTTCGTGTGATTACATAAGAGCCTTTGCAGTAAATGTAAAATACATTAAAATTGTTTAATTACGGTCCAAATAAACATTGTACATAGAACATAAACATTTACCACAAGTTGTAGTATGAGTGTGTGTGTGTGTGTGTGTGTGTGTGTATATATATATATATATATATATATATATATATATATATATATATATATATATATATATATATATATATACACACACACACACAGCTCTGGAAAAAATTAAGAGACCACTGCAAAATTATCAGTTTCTCTGGTTTTTACTATTTATAGGTATGTGTTTGGGTAAAATTAACATTTTTGTTTTATTCTATAAACTACTGACAACATTTCTCCCAAATTTCAAATTAAAATATTGTCATTTAGAGCATTTATTTGCAGAAAATGACAACTGGTCAAAATAATGCAAAGAAAATAAGTTCATATTCATTTTTAAACAACACAATACTAATGTTTTAACTTAGGAAGAGTTCAGAAATCAATATTTGGTGGAATAACCCTGATTTTCAATCACAGCTTTCATGCGTCTTGGCATGCTCTCCACCAGTCTTTCACATTGATGTTGGGTGACTTTATGCCACTCCTGGTGCAAAAATTCAAGCAGCTTGGCTTTGTTTGATGGCTTGTGACCATCCATCTTCCTCTTGATCACATTCCAGAGGTTTTCAATGGGGTTCAGGTCTGGAGATTGGGCTGGCCATGACAGGGTCTTGATCTGGTGGTCCTCCATCCACACCTTGATTGACCTGGCTGTGTGGCATGGAGCATTGTCCTGCTGGAAAAACCAATCCTCAGAGTTGGGGAACATTGTCAGAGCAGAAGAAAGCAAGTTTTCTTCCAGGACAACCTTGTACTTGGCTTGATTCATGCGTCCTTCACAAAGACAAATCTGCCCTATTCCAGCCTTGCTGAAGCACCCCCAGATCATCACCAATCCTCCACCACATTTCACAGTGGGTGCGAGACACTGTGGCTTGTAGGCCTCTCCAGGTCTCCGTCTAACCATTCCAAGTGTTGGGCAAAGCTGAAAATTGGACTCATCAGAGAAGATGACCTTACTCCAGTCCTCCACGGCCCAATCCGTATGGTCTTTTGCAAACCTCAGCATGGCTCTTCTTTGCTTCAAATTGATGAAGGGCTTTTTTCTAGCTCTGCACGACTTCAGCCCTGCCCCTAGGAGCCTGTTTGACCCGTCCTTGCCGTGCACTTCACCCCAGATGCCGTTTGCCATTCTTTTTGTAGGTCACTTGATGTCATCCTACGGTTGCTGAGTGACATTCGAATGAGTTGACGGTCATCCCGGTCAGTGGAGAGGCCCCAGTGTGTGCTGCTTGACCTTGTTCTTATGAACTGCCATCTAGAATGAGGTGTGCCTGTGTTGGAATTCAACAGACACTGGAATGGAATGGCTGCCATACATGTAGAGATGCTGATTTAAGAAAAATTTGCAGTGGTCTCTTAATCTATTCTATCTATATATATATATATATATATATATATATATATATATATATATATATATATATATATATAAATTATATATAATAATATTATATATTATAATATATATTATATATATATAATATATATATATATATAATATATATATGTATATATATATAATGTACACAGTGTGGGTGTGTGTATATATATATATATATATATATATATATATATATATATATATATATATATATATATATATATATATATATAAAACAGTATTTTAAAGGATTAAATAGAGCTAACAGTGGAAATATATTTATGTTGTGTGGCTGGTTTAAGTTTTGTCAAATACCTTTCTTTTGAAAAGTAAGACAGTGTAGAAGAGCTTGTTATCACAGCTGTAACTCAAGCGTTAAAATTGTACTCTGAACTAAGTGACTCATTTATGGTCTATGTGTGTGTAAGCCGTGGTGTTCAGATGATTTTGTACAGTTATTTCATGCGCTGCTGTGCCAGATGCTTCTTTAAATCCTTTGCTGTTAATGGTGTTTTTTTGCGAGCTGCTCAGACAGTTCTCCTGCATGCTGTAGTTGTAATTTTGCTGGGAGTGCACTTCTTTCCATCGGTTCGGTTGAATTAGTCTTCAAATACTTCTTGATTTGTTGTGGATTTTCGTATTGCAATTTGTTTTTCTGCAGTCCTCTTTGTCGAGACCCCCCTGCTGTAGTAATTATTGAATCAAGTGCTTTTCTCTCATCCAGATCCAGCTCCTTTGTTTTGACCATGCTGTGCTAAGAGCACAAACTACTCTGCCTCAGTTTCTGTGCGTGTTTTACAGCTAATGGTTTTTATAATGCTAAATTGATAAGCAGTGGTTTCTAATTGATGAATACTGTTTTAACTCGCTCAGTTAAGCCTAACCTTAACTTACAGACTTTAATTGAAAAGGTGCCAATAAGTTTGTGATCAACAAATATTGTTGTTTACTCCAATAGGGCAGTGTGATTAATATGGGTTATACAGCAGCTTCATTTTCTATTGTGAGAAATATTTAGGGAATATCAAACGAAGTTAAAGGAATGAGAAGGGCCAGAGGTTTAATCTTTAGCAGTGTTCTTGCATGGTCTTGCACTAAATCTGCTAACGAATTAGTCTTAGTTTAACCCTTTAACATGTCATAAAAACTGCAGTGAGTAATGCACCCTCATGGTATGTGTTGCCACTTTCTACAGTGTTTGTCACATCACTGGCATCAAAGCAGAGGTGCAGATCTGTTGTTGTTTCTGATACTTGGATATAGTAATTTCCTTTAAGAGGATGTGCATTTGTTAAATGTTTTGAAGCTAAATGATCTCATATGCAATAAAGTAAGAATGTTTATTTCATAACTTTGAACGCTCAGAAGTACAAATTTGGAACTAGAAGCAATGTGATTAGCCACTACAACATCTCGTCCCTGACTTTAGTTTGTATAACTCAGGCTCTTAACTAATGAAGTGTACAGGATATCAGACTTGTGTAAATGCTGGAGTAGAAGTCAAACTAGATCTGCGTTGTCCAGCTTTAGTGCTGGTGAACCCTTAACAGAGCACAGCATGGCGAGCAGAAACCTGAACTCCATCATTGTAGTGAGCTGTGTATCAGGTGTAAAGAAGTCAGAACCAGAAAGACATTCACAAAAAAGGCACAACATGTTGAAAAATTAAACAGACTTTATTTTCTGTATTCTTCACAATAAAACACATACAGAGCATATTGCATATTTCCATTGTAAATATGCAATATGCTTAATGAGTAAGCAGTTTAAGAAAAAAGAAAGAAACCTATACTGTAGGCTTGATAAAAAGCCCCCTCGCCACATGAAGGTCCTGACCTGTGGAGTGAGGTGTAGTAGTAGGTTAATCTTTAAAATGCCATCTCGCATAACCCACAGAAAAGGAAGACTTTAAAGAGGCTGCCTGTCTAAAAAATGACATTACCGATTTATAGTGACATGTGCTATCAGTAAATAAAATGGGACATAATTCATACTCTTAACTTTTATAGTATGTAATTGTCTAATATCAATTAATAAGAGTGGAAGTCGAATTTCAAGTTGAAGCATGATGTATACTGTCTGAAACCTGCCCATGTGGAATGTGAAGCTGTTTATTACAAACCAGGGTTAGAAACTAACAATATTGTGCTACTAGTCCAAGGACTAGTACCTTTTGAAAGTTGCTAGTCCTGATGTGATCTTGCTCGTCCTGATGGGATCTTGCTCGTCCTGATGTGAAGTGCCTAAATTGGAATCAACAATAGTTGGGTTCCTTAAAAATAGGCTTTGATTTTATTTGCTAAAAATGAATCACCTTATAAATTTTAGATTTACATTTTTTTTTAACAAAGCCCCTTCGTAAACGCTCACACAGACCGGTCAGTCACCTGTCTGTACCTCGTTACTGAGTGACTACTGTACCGTGTGCTGAGAAACTGACACTGACAGCACCAGACAGGATGACAGAGGAAAAAAATTCTCAGCTGTGTCACCTTGCCGACCATGAATCTCCGCCTGGATTTGATGCTGATGACACAAATAATATGTTTATTTTATTGTGAATTACATGTGTTTCTGTTTACAATAATGCTGGCTGGATCTGAATTACTGTCTTCAATAATCAATGTGCTCACATACACACGTGGTCTTCACTAAAGTACCAATTTAAAGACAGTATGCTTCACTGTAGCCCTCGGGATGAAATTGTTAGCTAGGTGGCTGTTTTTTTTAATTAGCAGCGGGAGAAAACCACTTCAGCATGTAAAGCAGAATCTGCCAGAACTGACGGACGCTGTATCTACTATAGATACTAATGAGAGCAAAACAAATACAAAAGAAAAACAAGGGAAACACAGATATTTTCTAGAAAGCTGGGAGTCTTTGTATAAATGGATTTTATATTTTTAAACGCTGCAGTAACAGTTCTGCACCACACTTTAATTTGACAGAACAGGTGATTTATTTGCACTGTGCGGGACCCCCATTGGTGCTTGAGCCCCGCTGCACTCACAGCCTGTGCACCTATTATCAGTGATTAAAGCCTGGTTTTCAAATAAACTGATTATCGCTCAGCAATACTGTATTGGTATAAGAAAAATGTGTTTAAAAAAGTAATTTCAGCTTCTAGTCACTTAAAATATGCTGAAGATACTGTAAACAACACCAAGCTACAGACAGCGAGTCCCAAGCTTTAAACGTGTTACTGTTTACAGATAAGAGCCAAGAATAATGTTTATTGTGGTAACTGTTTTTTTATTAGTTGTAAAATGTGACCTGTTGTTTGACCTCGTTTATACAACTCCCCACCTTTGCTAATGACATCTTCTAATTACATTTTATGTCCTGTTACACCCACCTTATTGGGCACAATTTCACTTCAATCAGCACCTCCCCAGCTGGGTCTCAATAACTACATTAAACAAGGTGGCTATTATAACTGACATCCAGTTTACTATGGATATCTCTGCCCTGGAAATACTCAAGTCAATAATTCAGTAGCTCAGAAAGTAAGACTACCGTACCAGTTGAAATGAAAGGTTACCACAGAATCAGGGTCTGCTTAAAAAAAAACAAAAAAAGGATTTCCTGAAAATAAGTATTTTGTGTGCTCATCAAAAATAAACCCTGAAGAGAACACATTTTTGTGTTAATATAATATACTAAGCTAGAATGCTTAGTTTAAAATTTACAAAAAAAATGTACAGTAAAAAAACTAAATTAATCAGTTACACCTTTACTTGCCATACTTACCCATGTGTAACTCTGCAGATATACTCCTCCATGCTTACTCATGTGTAACTCTGCAGATATACTCCTCCATGTTTACCCTTGTGTAACTCTGCAGATATACTCCTCCATGCTTACCCATGTGTAACTCTGCAGATATACTCCTCCATGCTTACTCATGTGTAACTCTGCAGATATACTCCTCCATGCTTACTCATGTGTAACTCTGCAGATATACTCCTCCATGTTTACCCTTGTGTAACTCTGCAGATATACTCCTCCATACTTACCCATGTGTAACTCTGCAGATATACTCCTCCATGCTTACTCATGTGTAACTCTGCAGATATACTCCTCCATGTTTACCCTTGTGTAACTCTGCAGATATACTCCTCCATGCTTACCCATGTGTAACTCTGCAGATATACTCCTCCATGTTTACCCTTGTGTAACTCTGCAGATATACTCCTCCATGCTTACTCATGTGTAACTCTGCAGATATACTCCTCCATGTTTACCCTTGTGTAACTCTGCAGATATACTCCTCCATGCTTACCCATGTGTAACTCTGCAGATATACTCCTCCATGCTTACTCATGTGTAACTCTGCAGATATACTCCTCCATGTTTACCCTTGTGTAACTCTGCAGATATACTCCTCCATGCTTACCCATGTGTAACTCTGCAGATATACTCCTCCATGTTTACCCTTGTGTAACTCTGCATATATACTCCTCCATGCTTACCCATGTGTAACTCTGCAGATATACTCCTCCATGCTTACCCATGTGTAACTCTGCAGATATACTCCTCCATGTTTACCCATGTGTAACTCTGCAGATATACTCCTCCATGCTTACCCATGTGTAACTCTGCAGATATACTCCTCCATGTTTACCCTTGTGTAACTCTGCAGATATACTCCTCCATGCTTACCCATGTGTAACTCTGCAGATATACTCCTCCATGCTTACTGTGGCAAGTGGTTAATAGTGTGCAGGTCACTGAAGAACAGACAGACAATTGTAATCCAGGTGCAAAGGTTTGTTTTATTTCTTTTAAGTCCAGTGCCTGATATACGTTATAATCCCCTGTCTGGTCCCGAAATAATAGTCCTGTTATTGTATCCCCACATTAAACACAAAACACATACACAAGTGCTGTTCTGGGTTTGTGCTGGCCCTCGGCAACAGCTCCGGAGTCGTGTTAGCCGTCCAGTGTAGTGTTACAAACAAGACGATTACACACCCAGACAAACAAACAAAAAACTCTCCCGATACTGCTTTCTCTGTTCACGGGGTCTCTCACAGTCCTTCTCAGTTTAAACCAAAGCGAAGGAACAGATTCTGATTCTCCTGCCCCTTTTATGCTGTCACACATAACCCCTTGGTAAACAAGTGCCAGCGCCTCTCCAATCTGCGGCTGCCACGTCATTTCCCTTCCGGGTCAAAGCGTTATTGCAATGGGGTCTCTACCCCTTCCTAGCTGGATGACTTCCCTTTAACCCTGAACTGTCAGGCCAGCCCGTCCAGGGAACTGTTCTCGCTGCTTAGCACGCTCACAGGTTGGGAGAGAGATTTACAACCAAGAATCATCGTGTTTTTGTCACACACACATATATTAGCACTGGAACAAACATCAGAATATTCTAAAGAATATTTTTTGACGTGTTCAGATACAAAAATCAGATGTTCGTGTTCGCTAGAAATGACATAAACACCTTGCACTTATTTACCACCTCAACAGAAATTGCGCAACAATTTAATAAATAGAAAATGATAAAGAGATCTGTGTGATATGTGAGATTAATATATTTAAACAAAAATAAAACACAGGCTCAACGTAGCAGCTCTGAGCCTCTATTTAAAAGTGTTAGACAGCAAAAAGTAAAGAGATCAGATTATGCGCACGCATGCATAGTGATCTCTATAGAATGCCATTTGGGTAAAAAATGCACTGTGCTGCTTTAAAGCGAGTCAAATCTCATTGAACAGAAACAGACGGCACGTCACTCTGAAATGCCTAAACAGCGCCCAACGTGCTGGAAATTAGGGATGTCATATTATTAACTTTTTCATTATCGCGATATTAGTCCAGAAATGATGGCGACATGATGAGTATCGCGATACACACGTCCGATTTTGAAGTAATTGCAAAGTTTTCCCCCATTTTTTTTTTCTGAAAGGAAAAAACATCATCAGTATCAGAAACACATGTGTTGCAGGTTGGAGTAAACACATTGTTCTTTTGAATTGTTTCTTTTACAATCTTAAAATGTTTTTATTCTTTTCAATAAAAGTGAGAGCAAACTTTGCACTCGCTTCAAAATGGTGCCCTTACTGTTCTTAAAAAATTAATATCTAGAAAAACAAACACCTAAGAAATCTCTTATACCAGGAAACCAAGGGGGAATATAGAGCATATCATTGGATTGGTGGTTCAGACTCTGTTTAATGAGAGATTGGATTGGTAGTTCAGACTCTGTTTAATGAGAGATTGGATTGGTGGTTCAGACTCTGTTTAATGAGAGATTGTGTTGGTGGTTCCGACTCTGTTTAATGAGAGATTGGATTGGTGGTTCCGACTCTGTTTAATGAGAGATTGGATTGGTGGTTCAGACTCTTACTGAGAGATTGGATTGGTAGTTCAGACTCTATTTTAATTCCTCTGTTTATTCAGGCAATCTTCAAATTATGAATAGGAGTTTAAACCCCTAACAAGTTAATATAAAATAAAACCTGATTTACTAAATACAAATGAATGGTTTATCTGTATATTTGTATGACAGTGGAGACGGCCGAAGTGGGCGGCGTCAGAACCAGGAAAGGTAATGCAATACACAAAACACAGGACGGATGAAATGAAATGATGAAGACGCCTGTTGGCGCCGGTTTAATGCAAAATAAAAGGTTTAACAAACACGAAAAACACAGGACACGGCACTCTACGCCAAAATAAATAGACAAACAAAAACAGACTAAACTTAACACAACGGTGCACGGACAGACACTGACAAACACGGTGAGCAGATACTTTGTTGTTGTTGTTATTATTATTACTACTACTTATTATTTCCTCCGTCTCCAATCCCGTTCTCCGCTCACCGAACACCCAACAACCAGTATGTGCCAACGTGCATCTATATATACTATTGTGCTGGGATTCAATTACCAATTAATTATTCACTTGAATCCCAGCACGTGAATTAATAAAGTGCAATTCCCCGTGCTCACATATTATTACATTTTACTTGCACGTGAAGTGCTGTGCAATCCTCGTGCCTAAATACAAATATACATTTTAAACACTCGTGTTACACAGACCCGTTTATATCCCGTGTACCAATGACTATACACCAACATTTAACACACCACACGCAACACATAACAGATAATATACACAGGGGCGGGCACTTTGTTACATATACCCCCTCCTGTGCAAAGCACACATGGCCTCAATGGCCACCTCCCCCCTTAAAAGCCCAAAAGTCCCGCCCAAAGTCCTTGGCCAGGACCAGAGGCTTCCAGGGGCCCACAGGTCGTAATGCTGTCAGCAGGGTAGCATTCTCCTGCCAGGGTAGTCCTAGCAGCGGAAAGGCTGCTTGGGGTGTGGTCTCCTGACCTTCCCCCTCCTTCGGCGCCGGCAGCTCCCCTTGGTGGGGCTTCAACCACCGTTCTTCCTGCAGGGAAGAAACTGCAGAGGGAGCAGGTCTCCGGACCTCCCCCACGATCTCCGGCGGAGAAACTGCTGCTGGGGTTGGCGGTCTCCAGACCTCCTCCCCCTTCTCCGGCAGCGAAACTGCTGCTGGGGTTGGCGGTCTCCAGACCTCCTCCCCCTCCTCCGGCAGCGAAACTGCTGCTGGGGTTGGCGGTCTCCAGACCTCCTCCCCCTTCTCCGGCAGCGAAACTGCTGCTGGGGTTGGCGGTCTCCAGACCTCCTCCCCCTTCTCCGGCAGCGAAACTGCTGCTGGGGTTGGCGGTCTCCAGACCTCCCCCCCCTTCTCCGGCAGCGAAACTGCTGCTGGGGTTGGCGGTCTCCAGACCTCCTCCCCCTTCTTCGTGGCCGGCAGCTCCCCTTCGTGGGGTTCCGGCCACAGTACTTCCGGCTGTGATGCGGAGCGGCGGGCAACCCCAGGCGATGCAGAGCGGCGGGCAACCCCAGGCGATGCAGAGCGGCGGGCAACCCCAGGCGATGCAGAGCGGCGGGCAACCCCAGGCGATGCAGAGCGGCGGGCAACCCCAGGCGATGCAGAGCGGCGGGCAACCCCAGGCGATGCAGAGCGGCGGGCAACCCCAGGCGATGCAGAGGCTGGCAACCTTGGGCGATGCAGCTGGCATCCTTGGGCGAAGCGAGGCTGGCATCCTTGGGCGAAGCGAGGCTGGCATCCTTGGGCGAAGCGAGGCTGGCATCCTTGGGCGAAGCGAGGCTGGCATCCTTGGGCGAAGCGAGGCTGGCATCCTTGGGCGAAGCGAGGCTGGCAGTCAGGACAAGCTGGGGTGCGGGTGTTGGCCCTCTTTTCGGCCACTGCAGCCGGGAGGTTCTTCCCCGTGCTTCCCTCAGCAGCCTATGCAAGGGCTGCTGAGGACCGCCAGCATCTAGTCCTGGCCCTTCTGGTGCAGGGAGAGGCAGCTCCTGCTCCTCTCCCCCTGATGGAGGTGGAGGCAGAGGAAGCTCCAGCTCCTCTCCTCGTGATGGTGGGGGAAGTGATACCAGCAGGCATTCACCCTCTGCTGGTGGGGGAAGTGATACCAGCAGGCATTCACCCTCTGCTGGTGGGGGAAGTGATACCAGCAGGCATTCACCCTCTGCTGGTGGGGGAAGTGATACCAGCAGGCATTCACCCTCTGCTGGTGGACAGGGACCCAGCAGGCATTCACCCTCTGCTGGTGGACAGGGACCCAGCAGGCATTCACCCTCTGCTGGTGGACAGGGACCCAGCAGGCATTCACCCTCTGCTGGTGGGGGAAGTGATACCAGCAGGCATTCACCCTCTGCTGGTGGGGGAAGTGATACCAGCAGGCATTCACCCTCTGCTGGTGGGGGAAGTGATACCAGCAGGCATTCACCCTCTGCTGGTGGACAGGGACCCAGCAGGCATTCACCCTCTGCTGGTGGAGGAGGCAGAGGCAGCTCCTGCTGCTCTGCTCCTGCCGGTGGAGGTGGCGGAGGCAGAGGCAGCTCCTGCTGCTCTGCTCCTGCCGGTGGAGGTGGCGGAGGCAGAGGCAGCTCCTGCTGCTCTGCTCCTGCCCATGGAGGTAGGAGCGGCGTGTAGTCTCCTGGTGGTGGAGGTGGGAGCGGTGTGTAGTCTCCCCTTGATACAGGGGACTGGTGCGGCTCTCCCTCCCTTGCAGGAGACTGGTGCGGCTGTCCCTCACTTGCAGGGGACTGGTGCGGCTGTGGAGACAGCGGTGGGACCTCTGCCTTCCTCTTCCCCTTTCCCCTTCTCTGCCACCTCCTCACCTTCCTCTCCTGCGGCAGTTCCTCCTCTCCCTCCTGGTAGGGGCAGCGGAAGGGACAATTGGCAAAGAGATGGTCCTGGTTGCAGAGGAGGCACCCCGGCAAGGACTGGTTACATCGCTGGGGATGTCTGGCCCTTAGGCGGCACTCCTCCTCCCTGTCCCTCACCTCTTTATCCTCTTTCCTGCTTCTCCCCATTTCTTTTTTTTTTTTTTTTGTAATCCAAAAACGCCCCTTTTTTTTTTTTTTTTCTCCCACACAAAAAAACCTCTCCTGGTCTGACGCTTGGAGGCGCTGTTATCCCACGCAGGACACCACGTGTCACAGAGACGGCCGAAGTGGGCGGCGTCAGAACCAGGAAAGGTAATGAAATACACAAAACACAGGACGGATGAAATGAAATGATGAAGACGCCTGTTGGCGCCGGTTTAATACAAAATAAAAGGTTTAACAAACACGAAAAACACAGGACACGGCACTCTACGCCAAAATAAATAGACAAACGAAAACAGACTAAACTTAACACAACGGTGCACGGACAGACACTGACAAACACGGTGAGCAGATACTTTGTTGTTGTTATTATTATTACTACTACTACTTATTATTTCCTCCGTCTCCAATCCCGTTCTCCGCTCACCGAACACCCAACAACGAGTATGTGACAACGTGCATCTATATATACTATTGTGCTGGGATTCAATTACCAATTAATTATTCACTTGAATCCCAGCACGTGAATTAATAAAGTGCAATTCCCCGTGCTCACATATTATTACATTTTACTTGCACGTGAAGTGCTGTGCAATCCTCGTGCCTAAATACAAATATACATTTTTAAACACTCGTGTTACACAGACCCGTTTATATCCCGTGTACCAATGTCTATACACCAACATTTAAACACACCACACGCAACACATAACAGATAATATACACAGGGGCGGGCACTTTGTTACAGTATGTCATCCTTGTTTTTTATTTAAAAAAATGTTTAGGACGTTTTTCTTCGAATGTCTTTACTCAGTGGAAGGGTACCCGATGAATCAGTACAAGCTCAAGGGAAATCTAGGTTTTAAGGTGTTTTTTTAAACAACGGTAAAAATCATTTTCTAATAGCGATAGTGCCCTCTCAATGACGGCTCTAGCGTGTGATAATTGACCTTGACTTTCATTAGCGTCCTCGCCTTCGACTCGGGGCACATGACTCCTGTCGCAGTCAGTATCACACGATAGAGCCTCATCAGCGGGCTCTATCGATTAAGTAGATTATTCTAGCATTTTGTCCCTTGGACAGTGTTTTTTTTTTTTTTTAATTGCACACCCCTGGCCTTACTTTCTGTCTGCGCTGCGTCATCCCCAAGCAGCTAATCAGAGGCAGCAGGTTGCTCTGACCTTTCAATTATTTCTGCG
Source organism: Polyodon spathula (assembly GCF_017654505.1). NCBI lineage: Eukaryota > Metazoa > Chordata > Actinopteri > Acipenseriformes > Polyodontidae > Polyodon > Polyodon spathula. The sequence continues at coordinate 3,860,650 of NC_054562.1, read as the reverse complement.
GACTCTCAAATATTCAGTGTACCCTTCATTATCTCGCCTGTCTCCAAAATAGACCTTGAAGTGTTCTGGCCTATCTGGACTTGGCAGGCAGTCAACTCCGAACTCCACTCATGAGTTTGTTGGCAAAGAACATTGCATGCCTAAAATAGTTCAGTTCTCAGCTAGAAAGAGTGGATTATGATTATTGTAAGTATATTAAAAAGTGTATTAAAATGCCTAAAAGTGCTTGATGTTATCACCTTAGCTGTACTTGACTGTGATTCTAACCCCTCATTTGCTTACTATGGTCGCCTAGCTCTCAGATTACTTATCTCATTTCCATTAAACATTTCATTGCTAACTCTTATCCTGCACTGTTCTGAATGCTGATGATATACGTCATGGTCATCGACGTGTCCCTCTCACTGAGACCTCTGATTGTGACTGTGCATCATGGCGATGGGGGAATGGCTGTAACTGACAGGCTGGTTTATTGGTTGATTAATTGATTCATTAATTTCTTTATTTTTCAGGTGACGGGAATTTCTATCCAACTGACTCATCTGAAAGAGAAAACAAAGTCCAGATTTAAAGACAGAGGGGGGAGAGAGAGGGTTAGAAAGAGAAGAGGGGAGAGAGAGGGTGGTTTGAGATTGGCTTTGATGGAGGTTGACCGAGGTGGGGGGGGCGAGGGAGCAGAGGAACGAGGGATGGAGAGAGGGGACAGCGAGGAGGAAGAAGTGATACAAATGGTGATTGAAGAGAACAGAGAGGAGAAGTGGGATGGAGGGAGTGAGGGACTCACAGAACAGAGGGGGGAAGGATATGAGTTTGAAATGCTGGGTCTCTCTCCTGGATCTGCTCAGACTGGTCAGACTGGTTTTACTGGGAGCTTAAGAGGGAGAAGACTGGGAGCCTGCCAAGAGCCTGGGAAACAACTCTTGGGAGTGAAGCGAGAGGGAGAGGGAGAGAGAGGGAGAATTTCATTGCACCCCAGAGAGAGATGCCTGCAGCTTCTCAAGGGAAAAGGGAAAGAGGGACATGGAGAGAGAGGAAGGGGAGGGAGCACTAAGGGAGAGGGAGAGAGGGGACTAGATGTTGAAAGAGGTGCAGTGGCAGGGAGCTCTTCTGTCAGCTCGAGTCAGAAAGCCGCACCCCTCAAACTGGAGTGCAAGAGCCTTGCGCCTTCCCATCATGCACTGCTCCCAGAGCCGCCGCCAACCCCTCCCGCCGGAGACAGGAAGAGGAGGAGGAAGCTGTCATGGCCCACCCAGTGCCTGCTTCCTGACGGCTCACAGAATCGATCCCAGACATGCGCTTCTGACCTCGAAACAGCTGGAAATCCTATAAGGAAAGTGGGGAGTCTAATTCGCACCTTAATAGGAGGTGCAGCCAGACCCCACCTGTGTACCCCAAACCCTGGGGATGACCCCTCCGCTAGCAGCAGCAAGAAGAAGATTAGAGGTTCAGAGCAACTGCTGTCTGAGATGAGAGCGAATGGAGAGCAGGGAGAGAGGGTCAGAGACACAGCCGAGACAGAGTCCTCCTGCTCCTCCTCTGAGGGAGGGACAGACCCCGGGGACGCGGGAGACAAAAGGGAGGGTGGTGCCCAGCCTGTGAGGAAAGCCGCTCCCCTGGCGGAGTTCATTCAACTGATCGATGAGACCGGAGGATATGCCAGCGCCAAGCTGGTGCCCTGTGAGGACAGAGAGGAGGAGCAGAAGCAGGAGGAGAGGGAGAGGGATGCCGCCTTGGAGATCCGTGAGGTGGTGATCGACGACAAGCCGTTCCGCTGCTCCGCCTGCGAGAAGACCTTCAAACGTGCCTGGGAGCTGCTGAGCCACGAGGTGGTGCACAACTCGGAGCGACCTTTCCGCTGCCACGCCTGCCCCGCCCGCTTCAAGCGCCACTCCGACTACAAGAGCCACCGCATGGTGCACACGGAGCTGCGGCCCTTCGGCTGTGAGTCCTGTGGCAAGACCTTCAAGCGCTCCTCCAACCTGCAGGAGCACCGGCGAAGCCATTCGGGCGCGCGCCCTCACCCCTGCCCCCGCTGCGCTAAGAGCTTCAAGACCCCATACGAGCTGCAGCGCCACGGCCTGGTCCACGCCACCGACAAGCCCTGCCAGTGTGAGGACTGCGGCAAGGGCTTCCCCACCGCCGCCACCCTCCTGGCGCACCGGCGTCAGCACTGTGATGACAAGCCACACGCCTGCCCGGTCTGCGGGAAGAGGTTTGCGTACGGACACAGCCTCAAGGTCCACGAGCGCGTGCACACGGACCAGCGGCCCTTCGTGTGCCCGCTGTGCGGGAAAGGGTGTGTACCAAAGTGCTGTGTTTATTACTATTATTATTATTATTGTTAGTAGTAGTAGTAGTCGTAGTAGTTTGTCCTTTAGCAGATGCTTTTATCCAAAGTGACTTACAGAGACTAGGGGGGTGAACTATGCATCATCAACAACTGCTGCTGCTGCAGAGTCACAGACAAAAGGACCTTGGTTTCGTTGGCTGTGTTTATGAATTCATTAATGACATCCTAGTCTTACTCCTGCACATATTTATTTATTGGTTCTCCTCCTAAACGTGACATACTTGTTAATAAAAGTGTAATCGCAGTTCTTGACTTGTGATTGACAGGCACTATATTTAGTTTAGACAAGAATATTCAACAGGGTTACACACTTTATTAAACAGGGGTTATAGTGAATATTCAACAGGGTTACACACTTTATTAAACAGGGGTTATAGTGAATATTCAACAGGGTTACACACTTTATTAAACAGGGGTTATAGTGAATATTCAACAGGGTTACACACTTTATTAAACGGGTTATAGTGAATATTCAACAGGGTTACACACTTTATTAAACGGGTTATAGTGAATATTCAACAGGGTTACACACTTTATTAAACGGGTTATAGTGAATATTCAACAGGGTTACACACTTTATTAAACAGGGGTTGTACACTTTATTGATCAGAGTTTAGATAGAAGAGGTGAATTGAAGCAGTTACCCTGGCTTTTAAACCACAGTTAGATCAGTATAGTCAGCTGCATTGGGAGCCCTGTGGACCCCAACATGGGGATGTAAAGCTCTGTGTTTTCCAGAACCCGGCACTTACTCTTTAAACCCAGTCCATTCCCGTCAGGGTCCTTGGCGTAGCATCAGTTCCTTCAGATGTGTCCTAGAAACTGCTCTGTAGAAACAGGGCATGCACAATAATATCTATCCTAAAAACTGAATCATTTCAATGCGCAATAGGCAGACATGCTCTTTAAGGAGACGTGTGGCTCAGTGGTTAAAGAAAGGGGCTTATTACCAGGAGTTTCAAATCCCAGCTCCGCTACTGACTCCCTGTGTGTGACCCTGAGCAAGTCAATTAACCTTGTGTTCCATCCTTCGGACGAGACGTCAGACAAACAAGGTTCTATTATAAGAGACTCTGCAGCAGCAGCAGCAGCAGCAGTTGTTGATGATGCAGAGTTCACCCCCTAAGTCTCTGTAAGTCTGCTTTGGATAAAAGCGTCTGCTGACTCAGTAACAACAATAATTTACCCCAGACAGTCGCACCTCTTGCTCTAAGTTCAGGTGTTATGTTATTATTCGTTCCTCCACAGCTTCAAGCAGAGCAATGCGCTGGCCAGCCACGAGCGTGTCCACACCGGTGCCCGGCCCTACGCCTGCCCCACCTGCGGGAAAGCCTTCAAGCAGAGCTCCTACCTGGCCATCCACCAGCGCGCCCACACAGGGGAGCGCCCCTACCGCTGCCAGCTGTGCGACAAGGCATTCGCGCGGCCCTCGCTGCTCCTGCAGCACCGCCGGGTACACAGCCCCGCCCGCCCCTACCAGTGCGGGGCCTGCGGCAAGGCCTTCAAGGACTGCCAGTACCTGCGGCTGCACGAGAAGGTGCACACGGGACAGACGCCCTACAAGTGCCAGGCCTGCGGGAAGGGGTTCGCTCATCCCTCCAACCTGCTCCAGCACCAGAGAGTGCACCGGGACAGAGGAGGAGCAGAGGAGAGGGGGGTGAGAGACACAGACACTGTGCTGTATCAATGAGGAGAGGGGGAGAGACACAGTCACTGCTGTATCAATGAGAGAGAGAGGAGGAGAGGGGGAGAGACACAAACACTGCCTGTATCAATGAGGAGAAAGAGGAGAGGGGGAGAGACACAGACACTGTGCTGTATCAATGAGGAGAGAGAGGAGGAGAGACACAGACACTGTTGTATCAATGAGGAGAGGGGAGAGAAAAACAGACTGCTGTATCACTGAGAAGAGAGGGGAGAGAGAAACACTGCTGTATCAATGAGGAGAGAGAAACAGACTACTGTATCAATGAGGAGAGACACAAACTGCTGTATCAATGAAGAGAGAGAGGAGGAGAGACACAGACTGTTGTATCAATGAGAAGAGAGGAGGGAGAAAGACACAGAGACTGGTGTATCAATGAGAAGAAAGGAGGGGGAGACAGACACTGCTGTATCAATGAGGAAGGCGGAGAGACACGGACACTGTGCTGTATCAACAAGGAGAGGGAGAGACACAGATGCTGTGCTGTATCAATGAGGAGAGGGAGAGACACAGACACTGCTGTATCAATGAGAGGGAGAGACACAGACACTGTGCTGTATCAATGAGGAGAGGGAGAGAGACTGGGGCTTTCAATCCCACTTTCGGCTCTGCTCCCAGAATAATGGAATTACAGTTTACAGTCCTTCCTCAGTTCTGTTCCCAGAATTACAATCCAGTCTCCCGCTTGGCTCCTGGATTAATGCACTTGAACTCCAGTCTGCTCCCCTGTCTCCAAGTGCAGGTATCACTGCTGCTCAACTGACACAGAACCCTCTGTCTCTCGCCTCCCTTCTCCATGTCCTCCCCACTCTCTCTCCTCACCTCTCTCTCACTCTCTCCTCCCCCAAGAGAGGCGACAGGAGGGGAGAGGTAGAGGTCCCCCCCCCCCCCTCCTCATCA